>NC_057814.1:348368194-348404701 GCF_018294505.1 Triticum aestivum
CGCCGGAGGGCAAAAGTGCTCCTGCCCAAGTTCTGTCTCAAGACGGCGGTGCTTCGTCCCGAACTCCTCTCCTTATTTTTTTCTAGGTCAAAATGACTTATATACCAGAGGAGGGGCACCGGAGGTGGGCCAAGGAGGGCACAACCCATCAGGGCGCGCCTGGGGGCCCTAGCGCGCCTAGGGGGGTTATGCCCACCTGGTGGGCCCCCTCTGGTAGTTATTTGCTCCAATAGTTCTTAAATATTCCATAAAAATTCTCCGTGAAGTTTCAGCTCATTTGGAGTTGTGCAGAATTGGTAGCCTAACGTAGCTTTTTTAGGTCCAGAATTCCACCTGCCGGTATTCTCCCTCTTTGTGTGAACCTTGCATATTATGAGAGAAAAGGCATTAGAATTACTCCATAAAGCATTATTATGCATAAAAACATCATAAATAACCATGGAAAACATGATGCAAAATGGACGTATCAAAGCGGAAAGCGAATATTGAGCCTTCAGTGATGTTGAATGTCCTTGGAACTTTAGGCCAGTGGCTATGGATAATTGCCCGCCCAACCTTCGTCCTCTTCAGGAAGACTTAAATATTGTACCGTGGGTGTTGAATGAATACCTTCCTTGCATCTTGAGCATGCAGGTCGTTTGATAGGTAATCATCGGTGAACTACTTTAAAAATTACTGAAAACAAAGATATGCATAAATCACTATTATAAATTTTGAAATGGCACAATGGATAAAATGAGGTAAAAGAGTTAGTACCATCCTATAGTTGACTAATGTCTTCTTCATTGTGCAAACAAAGATCTTGCTGTTATTCTTCGCAAGTTTCTTTATCCTAGCAATCTTTCTGAGTTTCTTGACTTGACTGATATTCATGAACATCTCATTTCCCCATATGCAAAATGGGTCGAACAGTGGATCTAAGCCTCTGACAGGAGGACCTACATGTGCAAGACCAAATTTTAAGAAACCTAAATATTAGAATGATTCCTGCAACTGCACAATAATGTGCTATTAGCGAAAGGACCATGCATGAGCAAACCTCGATGGTAAACTGCAGTGTCTCCCATTGTTTCCCTGCAACACATATAAGGAAGATCTTGATCAGGTTAACTCAGAGTTGTCATCCTATCAGTAGAATATGTATTGAGTACAACCAAATTCGATTTATTTCTCACATGCATAACAATACAAAGTTGTACCCGCAACAAATTAAAATCAAATTGCAGAATTGAACCAAACAGTTAACTGGACAACAAAAAAATGAACCAAAACAATTAACTGAGCATGACATTGCAGAACAGAACATATACTAGAAGATAAGACAGTTAACGAAACCAAGAATGCTTGAGAACAGAACTACAAAATGTAGCAGTTGTTGGACCAAACTATTAAACTGTTAACTGAACATTACATTTCAGAATATCAGATTGCATATTAACATTACAGAGGATAAATCGCTAGAAGGCACTGGCGGTGGCCTCAAGAAAATAGCACAAACTGTATTTTAAAGTAGACAACCGCGTGGCGGTGTGGATGGTGGCCTCAAAGACGAGGTGCTCCTCTAAGATCTGGCAGTCGGCACGTGTGGCAGCCATTGCGACCTCGTCAGCGCGTGCGACCGTGATTTGCTTCTCCGCTGCCAGGTGCTACTGAGCTCCACATTGTACTGCGTGCAAAATACCTGTGGGCGGCGCTAAATTGGAGGACGGGGCCAGTGATTTCGGAAGAAGGTGTCGCGCCGTCAGTCAGGGCATGTGGGACGGGGAATGAGGAGGATGGTGTGGGTGGGGTGTGGATTACCTGACCATATCGACGAGGCCGCACAGCAAGAAGAAGGGTCACCGGCGAGGAGGCGAGGCTGCAAGAAGAAGGGTCGCCGGCGAGGAGGCGGCGCTGCAAGAAGAAGGGTCGCCGGCGAGGAGGCGGCACTGTCAGTAAGCAGCACTGAAGGTTTGGACTTGGAAAGCAAGGAGGAACAGTGGAAATGTGTCTTTTGGTGAGGGGAGATATATATTTCCGCGGTGGCAGAAAAACTTCGCTCGGTGCTGTGAGAAACTGGCGTGCAAGTGTGGTTCAAGCGCGGGCGGTGGACTATAGACGACGAAGCTTCCTGTGTAAGCCAGACTAGACGATGCGCCAAGATATTTTATATTGCATCATACACGATTATTGCTAGTAAACTGTTTGTGGTATACCTGATATTTTCATTCTCTTTTGAAAGACAAAATGGTGTTACAGAGGGAAAGGATGGTGTTTGAGTTGCTAGAACATTTATCTATAGTGAACATGCAACTATATGAGTGTCGTGTTAAAATTTGGACTTATTCCGGGTTCGTTTGGCATTTTATCCATTAATTGAGTTTCTAAGCATTTAATGTGCATAATTCAAATTTGAACTACAAGCACATGCTCTAGTGCACCAAAGTTTGTTGAAAAATCACATGTGTGTCTTTGGGTGAATTTATAGGACCCATGCAAGAATGGGAATGAAATTCAAACATCTAGGCACCGTGGCTCGACCGGAAACATTGAGAAACTTGGTTTTTAAATTCATATAAATCCCAAACTCGCATGAAAATCATGAAACTTGGCATGGTGTCATTTCATGGCACCAACATGCTATGGTAAAAAAATTGGCCGAATTGGGACAAGTTTTGGTATAAGCTTCTTGCAAATTGGAGCTTCTCTCAAGAAGGCGTCTGGTTTCGAGAGGGAATGTGTCACCTTTGTGTGCGAAACGACATACACTCACCCCTCTTGACTTTTTTACAGAGCAAACATAGAACTATATGAGTGTCGTGTTATCATTTGGAATTATTCTGGGTTCGTTTGGCCCCTTTTATGCATTAATTGAGTTTCTGGGCATTTAATGTGAATAATTCAAATTTGAACTACAAGCACATGCTCCAGTGCATCAAGGTCGGTTAAAAAATCACATGTGTGTCCTTGGGTGAATTTCTAGGTCCCATGCTAGAAATGGGAATGAAATTTGAACATCTGGGCGTCATGCTCGTTGGGTAACATTGAGAAACTTGGTTTTTAAAATTTCTGTAAATTCAAAACTCGCCTGAAAATCATGAAACTTGGCATGGTGTCATTTCATGGCACCAACATGTTATTGTAAAAAAATTGGCCGAATTGGAACAAGTTTTGGTATAAGCTTCTTGCAAACTGGAGCTTCTCTGAAGAAGACTCATGGTTCCGAGAGGGAACGTGTCACCTTTGGATGCGAAACAACATACACTGCCTCCCACCCCCCTTGATTTTTTACAGAGGTAACATAGAAATATATGAGTGTCGTGTTAAAATTTGGAATTATTCCGAGTTTGTTTGGCCTTTTTATACATTAATTGAGTTTCTGGGCATTTAATGTGCATAATTCAAATTTGAACTACAAGCACATGCTCCGGTGCACCAAAGTTGGTTGAAAAATCACATGTGTTTCCTTGGGTGAATTTCTAGGTCCCATGCAAGAAATAGGAATGAAATTCAAACATCTGCGCATCGTGACTCGACCGGAAATATTTAGGAACTTGGTTTTTTAATTTCTGTAAATTGAAAACACGCATGAAAATCATGAAACTTGGCATGGTGTCATGACATGGCACCAACATGTTGTGGTAAATTGTTTGGTCGAATTGGGACAAGCTTTCATATAAGCTTCTTGTAAACCAGAGCTTCTGTTAAGAAGGCTCGTGGTTTCAAGTGGGAACGTGTCACCTCGTGTGCTAAACGACATACAGTGCCTTCTCCCGCCTTGATTTTTTACACGAGCAGCTTAGACCAATAGGAGTTTCGTGCTAAATTTTGGAATTATTCCAGGTTCGTTTGGCCTTTTTTTATACATTAATTGAGTTTCCATGAGTTTACTGCACATAACTCAAATTTGAACTACAAGCACATGCTCAAGTGCGCTAAAGTTACTTGAAAATCATTTATGTGTACTTGGGCGAATTTCTAGGTCCCATGCAAGAAATGGGAATGGAATTCAAACATTTGGGCATCTTGGCTCGGCGGGAAACATCAAGAAACTTGGTTTTAAAATTCCCATCAAAACCAAAACTTGCCTGAAAATCATGAAACTTGGCATGGTGTCATGACATGGCACCAACATGCTGTGGTAAATTATTTCTGTCCGATCTGCGAAGGCGCACACATTAACAATCAACAAAGTCATTTTGGAACAAGTGCTGTCACGTGACAATGGAAACCACAAGAATTATTGAAACCGTGGGCGTTCTACTTACCAATTACGTGCCTCCACGCGTCCCCTTTTTTTATTGGCTAGGAGGTGCCGTGCGGGGTAGCTTTTTGAGTACGGGAGGCATGCGATCAGACCCCTGCGCGTGCTCATCGGGAGGAGAGCCCTTTGACCTCTATCCGCCACTCACCTCTCTCCCAATGTCTCCATTAATGGTGCCCGAGGTCCTGTTTAATGGCATGGCTATGTCTCCCTCGACCGAGATTTAAGAGAGAGAAAACAAAATTTGAAAAGAAAGTTTTGCAGGGATCTTGATGTAAGATCCGAGAGACCTATATAGCATCGACTGCGACTTATAGAATGACTGATGAATATAAGGATAGTGATAATGGATAATAATTTTCTTACATATTTAGGAAGATAATTAAGAAATCCAGACATGACAATGCCCGAAATACACAAGGGAAAAAGAAGAAGGAAGACATAGACAGTGATCCGGCTCCCTGATCTCTACTTTCTTGATGCGTTGCTGCAGGCCGCGCATACTAGTTCTTGTGGCGAGCGGCGATGAGCTCTTTCGTGTCTTCAAGAGGCTGCTTGAGAGCATCCATGGTTTCCTCCACCAGCCTTTGGCTCTCGATATGGATCATGGCATTCTCGTCCATAAGTTTCTTGACGATGACGCCGGTCCTCTTCAACAAGGCAGTTGTCTCCTCCTGCTGCTTTGTCGTTCCGATGATCTTCGCCCTCAGCAGGTCGCGCTTGGTGTGGAGCTTCGCCTTGTCCTCCCATAGTCCCCGGATGACGCTGGTAGTATTTTCAAAAAAGGCATTCATCTCGTCCTGCGGCATCATCAAGTTAGATATCCGACCCATCAGGTCATCGAGCATAGCACGCATGCGCCTGTGAGAGTCCTCGCCTCCCCGCGAGACATTTTCCTAGGATGCCGAGGTGCGGGAGGACATCTCTGCTACATTCGCGGTGCGGCGGGACATCTTTGTTGCTTCCGCGGCGCGGTCGGACCAGTCTGCTGCATCAACGATGCGGCGGGACCTCTGTGCTGATTCGGCAGCGTGGCGGGACCTCTGTGCTGCTATGGCGGCACGGCGGGACATGTCAGCTGCTTTCGCAGCGAGGCGGGACATCTCTCGTGCTTCTGCTTCCATGCTCGCTTCTTTCTAGTAGTAATCTCTCGACCCAGAACTCATGCGAGCCATGGCAGACGCAAGGGAACGACGATGAATGACTTGTGTGTTTTTGTGGATGAGGATTGAGTAGGAATGTGCAGTCATCTTGGAGTATGTAGTATTTATAACCGAGTACTAATATGCTCCTAAGTGGGAAACTAATTATGTTTTGATCGGTGTGAACATGTTTGTAATTTAATATAGCTTGGTAGTGATACGTCTCCATTGTATCTACTTTTCCAAACACTTTTGCCCTTGTTTTGGACTCTAATTTCCATGATTTGAATCAAACTAACCCAAACTGACACTGTTTTCAGCAGAATTGCCATGGTGTTATTTTTGTGCAGAAATAAAAGTTCACAGATTGACCTGAAAATTTACGGAGAATATTTGTGGAATATATAAAAAATACTGGCGCAAGAAGTTACCAGAGGGGTCGACCCAGAGGCCACAAGCCTCGGGCACCCCCCTGGGCACGCCTAGAGGGCTTGTGGGCCCCCCTGGACCTCCTCCGACCATAACTCCAACTCTATATAACCCTATTCGGGGAGAAAAAATCAGAGAGAAGGATTCATCAGATTTTATTATACGGAGCCGCCGCCGCCTCCTGTTCTTCATCGGGAGGGCTGATCTGGAGTCCGTTCGGGGCTCCGGAGAGGGGGATTCGTCGCCATCATCATCACCAACCTTCCTCCATCACCAATTTCATGATGCTCACCATCGTGCGTGAGTAATTCCATCGTAGACTTGCTGCATGGTGATGGGTTGGATGATATTTATCATGTAATCGAGTTAGTTTTGTTAGGGTTATGTTTTGAGATTGATGTTGCTATGACTTTGCTATGCTTAATGCTTGTCACTAGGGCCCGAGTGCCATGATTTCAGATCTGAACCTATTATGTTTTCATGAATATATTTGTGTTCTTGATCCTATCTTGCAAGTTGTAGACACCTATTACGAGTTATGATCCGCATACCCCAAGGTGACAATAATCGGGATTATTGCCGGTGATTACCATAGTTTGAGGAGTTCATGTATTCACTAGGTGCTAATGTTTTGTTCTGGTTCTGTATTAAAAGGAGGCATTAATATCCCATAGTTTCCTTCAGGACCTCGCTGCCATAGGAGGGTAGGACAACAGATGTCATGCAAGTTCTTTTCCATAAGCACGTATGACTATGTATGGAATACATGACTACATTATATTGATGAACTGGAGCTAGTTCTGTGTCACCCTAAGTTATGACTGCTACATGATGAATATTATCCAACAGAATTATCATTGCCAATCCATTGCCTACGAGCTTTTCACATATTGATCTTTGCTAAGTTACTTTTGTTTCTACTGCTATTACAATCACTTCAAACTGCTACTGTTACTTTTGCTACTGTTAGCGTTACTTCCATACTACTTTGCTACTAAATACTTTGCGGTAGATATTAAGTCTTTCAGGTGTGGTTTAATTGACAACTCAACTGTTAATACTCATGAATACTCTTTGTCTCCCCTTATGTCGAATCAATAAATTTGGGTTGAATACTCTACCCTCCAAAACTTTGCGATCCCCTATACTTGTGGGATATCAAGACCTTTTTCTGGCGCCGTTGCCAGGGAGCATAGCTCTATTCTCTGAGTCACTTGGGATTTATATCCATTGATCACTATGAGGAATATGAAAGATGCCAGGACCAAGATTTCTCCCTCTACTACGAGGGGAGGTAAGGAATTGCCATCTAGGTCCGCACTTGATTCACCTTCTGTTTTGAGTAAGCTTGCGAAACCACCGCATGCTATGAATTCTTAGATGTCGCAAGTAATTCATGATGCTACTTCTGCTACGCATGATGCTTATGATGATACTACTACTTTGCTTGATAATAATGTGCCACTGGGTGAAGTTCTTGATGAACAACTTGCTAGAGCTAAAGATATTGAGAATGCTAAAACCGCTGATATTTATGAAACTGACGAAATTATTGAAACTGAACACTTTGAAACACCAGTTAGACCTAGCTCTCCTAGATATGAATTGCCTATTATCCCTGAGGGTTATGTTATGGTTGGAGAGGTAGCTAGGGACTTTCTTGCTTGTAAGGATAGAGATGATCTTAAGAAATTACTATGCAAGTGAAAGAAAAATCTTTGAATGCTAGAATGCAATATGATTCTACGTTTGCTACTTCACCTATGTTTGTTACTTATAAGGATTATGAATTCTCTGTCGATCCTGACTTAATTACTTTGGTTGAATCTGATCCTTTCCATCATTATGAATCTGAAACTGTTGTGGCACATCTTACTAAACTGAATGACATAGCCACCCTATTTTCTCGTGAGGAAAAAATTCGCTATTCCTATATTCTTAAGTTGTTTCCTTTCTCGTAAAAGGGTGATGATAAGTTATGGTTTAATTCTCTTGCTCCTAGTTGTGTGCGTAGTCCCTAGTATATGATTTACTACTTCTCTAAAAAATATTTCCCTGCTCATAAGAAACAAGCTGCTTTAAAGGATATATTTAATTTTGTGTTAATTGAAGAAGAGAGCCTCCCACAAGCTTGGGGGAGGCTTCTCCAATTACTTAATGCTTTGCCTGATCATCCTCTCAAGAAAAATGAAATACTTGATATCATTTATAATGGACTAACTGATGCTTCTAGGGACCACCTAGTTAGTTGTGTTGGTTGTGTTTTCAGGGAACGAACTGTTGAACAAGTTAAAGTACTATTGAATAATATATTGGGTAATGGTAATGAAGGGAATCTTCACGAACCACCTCCTAAGCCAACTCCAAAGAAAAGAGGTATTCTATTTCTCTATCCTGAAGATATGCAAGAGGCAAAGAAATCTATGAAAGAAAAAGGTATTAAAGCTGAAGATGTTAAGAATTTACCACCTATTGAAGAAATACATGGTCTTAATACTCCGACACATGTAGTAGAGATAAATTCTCTTTATAGATTTGATTAAGGTGATATTCCTCATAATAAATCTGCTAGTCAATGCTTGGATGAATTTGATAACTTTATTGTTAAACAAGAAAACTTCAATGCATATGTTAGTAGACAAGTGAAAAGAAATGCGTTTATGCTTGAACGCTTGGGTGACTATATGTGTAGAACTGTTAATGATCTCAAGATAGTAAACATGCTTCCATGGTAAAAACTCAAGTAGAACAAGTTCTCAAAACACAAAATGATTTTCTCAATGAAATGAATAATAAGATGAATGATCATGCTGTTAGAGTTATGACTAGAGGTGGTAAAATGACCCAGGAACCTTTGTATCCCGAAGGCCATCCTAAGAGAGTTGAGCAAGAATATGAGAGAATTCATATCGATGCACCTAGTCCTCCTAGTAATAAAAAGAAAAAGAATGATGATAAGACTTTGCAAGCTTCTAGTGAACCTGTAGACACACCTGAGAACCCAAATGATATTTCTATTTCTGATGCTGAAACACAATATAGTGATGAACATGAACCTAGTGATAATGTTAATGATGTCGTTCATGTTGATGCTCAACCTAGTAATGATAATGATGTTGAGATAGAACCTGGTGTTGATCTTGATAACCCACAACCTAAAAATAAAAGATATGACAAGAGGGACTTCATTGCTAGGAAACATGGTAAAGTAAGAGAGCCATGGGTTTAGAAACCCATGCCCTTAACTCCTAAACCATCTAAGGAAAAGAATGATGTGGATTTTGAGCGCTTTGTAGAAATGCTTAGACCTGTCTTTTGGCGTATGTGTTTGACTGATATTCTGAAAAATGTCTCTTTATGCTAAGTATATGAAAGACATTGTTACTAATAAAAGAAAGATACCGAAAGCTGAAATTTCCATCATGCTTGCTAATTATACATTTAAAGATGGAATGCAAAAGAAACTAGGAGATCCGGGAATACCAACTATACCATGCTCCATTAAAAGAAACTATGTTAAAACTACTTTATGTGATTTGGGAGCTAGTGTTAGTGTTATGCCTTTCTCTTTGTATTGTAGACTTGAATTGAATAAGTTGACAGCCACTGAAATCTCTTTGCAAATGGATGATAAATCAACTGCTATACCCATCGGTATTTGTGAGGATGTGCCTGTCGTATTTGCAAATGTTACTATCTTAAAGGACTTTGTTATTCTTGATATAGCCGAGGACGACAGTATGTCGATCATCTTTGGTAGATCCTTTTTGAATACTGTAGGGGCTGTTATTGATTGCAACAAGGACAATGTCACTTTTCATGTTAATGGAAATGAGCATACGGTGCACTTTCCGAAGAAACAACCTCATGTTAATAGCATCAATTCTATTGGAAAATTTTCAACTATTGCTACAGGAGGTTTTGAATTCCCTATTCCTACTGTCAAAAAGGAATATGATATTGTATTGTTGGGTACATGCATATCCCCGTTTAGGTAACCTAGTGTTATACGAAGATTCTCCGGTTTCATGTCATTTGGAAAAAGTTTGTTAATAAGACTTGATCAATCTTGTTAATGGATTCGTTCTGATGGGCATGAGATGGATGAATTTAGTAAAACATCTTTTTGTACCCGCTTTTTACTTTCTGTTATTTAGAATTAATAAAGCAAAAGTGTTGTTATTTTTCTGTTTTTGAATTATCCGTGCAATAAAAATGACCAGAAAATAAAAGTTCTCCAAATGCACTGAAAATTTAGTAATAATAATTTCTAGAATATTTAAGAATTTTTGGCAGTAGAAACACCTCAGGGGGTGCACTAGTGGGCCACAGGCCCACAGGGTGCACCTACAGTCCTTGCTGGTCCCACGTGGGTCCCCCTCACTTATTCCAGCACCCATCCACTTAATCTTCCTCCAGAAAAAATCCCACCATTTCTCAAACCCGTGTTCTTGCTCATTTTGCTGCCATTTTTAATCTCCTTGCTCGGGACTCCATTTCCGAAACAGTTTTGGGGGATTGTTCTTCCGTATGTGACTCCTCCAATGGTCCAATTAGTTTTTGTTCTAGTTCAGTATATATTGCAATTTTTTGCTGCTGTGGTGACCTTGTTCTTGAGCTTGCATGTCAAATTTATATGGTCCAAAATAGTTTTGTTGCATGATATAGCCTCTAGACACTTATGGGAGTAGTTGCTATCAATCTTGTTGTGTTTGGTTTACTTTTATTTTGAGTCACTACAATTTCAGAATATTTTCAGAGGAAGAAAAATGTTTAGGAAAATCTACCAAGAGGGTTCCTCGAAGAAGAAGGACCCAAGGCTCGCGATACGTGAGCCAGACCTTGAACCACCAAGGGAAGCTCTAGTGCGGCCTTGTGAATGGCCGTCGGACCAGTTCATCAATCATGCATGTTTTAAGGAGGAATTTGATGTGTACGTATAAAATGCTGGCCTTGAGGACTTCGTGTCAGATAAGTGTCGGCAATACAATCACCTCACTGATTCCTTTGTGCGGAGATTTGAGTTTACATCCAAGCGCAATACACATTCTGTTTTATTTGATCTATATGATAAATCATTTCCAATGGACATTGAAGATTTTAATGAAGTATGCAAAATCCTGCAATGGGGCATTCATAGTGAACCTCTTAAATCTGGTTGCACTGATTTCCTTGCTAGCATCACTAGAGGAGAAACTAGAAATGTAACACAAGCTACTATACGGAGCATTCACTTTCCTGCAATACATTATTTTGCTCTCTTTATAGGTAGATGCATTAATGGTAAACATGGTCATAACCACCTTTATGGATTAGATCTTAGTGTCCTCAAGAGTGCAGTAATTGCTGATAAACGATATAACTTGGGGGCTATTATTGCAAGGCAGTTACATAATAATGCTAAATATGTAGATTTCTTTGGTAGGATTTATGCCACCCGGTTAGCTAATTATCTCTGGGTACCCATAAGAGAAAACGACATTGAGCCACCACCTACTTACCTTGATAATTATCCTATGATACGTTACCAGTTTCTTGAGAGGAGCGAACAGCCCCTCTAGTACCGACTAATCTTTGACAGGGAGCGCGTCTTCTTTATTACGCTTCCCGCCCCTGCCTTCTTTGACTTTTAGGTGAAACGAATATACTTCATAACCAGAGACGAGGCAGACGAGCATGAGAGTGCGTGGGAGGGCACTCACCTCCACGCTGCAGCCCTTCAAGCGGTAGCGGCCGCAACTTACTACAACCCCGACTACGACTTTGGATATCCACCGGGCTAGCCGTTGCCCTAGACCAACATAGGCCAAAAGCCTAAGCTTGGGGGAGTATGTATCTCTCACCGACATTAAATTCATGTTCAGATATCCATTCCAATTGTCGGTGTTCATACTTTTCCATTGTATTATGCATGTTAGTTTATTTTTCTTGCTTTCTTCTTCTGTGTTTGAAAAACTTTGATAAATCAAAAAATATTTCTCACTTCTTTTTATGTTTTTCTTTCTAGTTTATTTAGTAGTACTATTAAAAGAAAACCCAAAAAGATTTCTCGTTCTTCTTTTGCTTGTTGGGAGCTTTCCAGTGTAAATAGTTTTTCTCGTTTTGGTTTTTGCTTTCTTCAGAAAAACAAAAAATTCCAAAAAATATTTCAGTGTGTCTTTTTTGAAATTCTTTTCCTTTTCTTTGGGTCGTAAGGAGAAGACCATGATGAAAATGATGAGTGGCTCTCATATGCATTATTGTTGATTAACAAAGAGCCCATATTACCTGGTCTTCTCCTTTTAATAAATGTTTGCAGATTCCAGCTTAGACCAATGCACGCGCACTCTTCTTATTATCCACACCGTTCGGTCATGCAATTGAAAGGCAATAATGAAGATATATGACGAAATGATTGAGATGAGGAAAAGTTGGTATGAACTCGACCTATTTTGTTTTTGTAAATGTGGTTAGCTCATCATTCTTGATTCAGCCCATTATGAATGAAACATGTTTGCGATGACAATTAGAGATTATAGTTACTCATGCCATGCTTAATTAACTAGAAGTTGATAATGGCATATCTTGCGTGCCAACATGCATTTAAAATGGTTGTGATGTAGTACGATAGGATGGTATCCTCTTCTGAATGATTCAAGTGGCTTGACTTGGCACATGTTCACACATGTAGTTGAAACAAAATCAACATAGCCTCTACGATATTTATGTTCATGGTGATTTATAGCCTACTCATGCTTGTACTCAATGTTGGTTAACCTCAATGCATGTTTATGACCATCGTCGCTCTCTAGTTGGTCGCTCCTCAATATTTTGCTAGCCTTCACTTATACTAAGCGGGAATACTGCTTGTGCATCCACTTCCTTAAACCCAAAGTTGTTCCATATGAGTCCAACATACCTACGTATATGCGGTATTTACCTGCCGTTCCAAGTAAAATTGCATGTGCCAAACTCTAAACCTTCAAATAATAATCTGTTTTGTATGCCTGAATCGCTCATGTAGAGACTGGGGGCTGTCAGTATCTTCCATGATAGGTGGGTTATTCTCACAATGAGTATTTATTCGCTTGTCATTGACGAGAAAGTGGCTGGTAATCGGGATGCCCAGTTTCATGCTGAAAAATCAAATGAAAATATAATAATAAAACAACACTACTAGGAAAAAGGCTACTAGTAGCGTGGGTTTTTTGTTAGTAGTAGCGCGGGTCACCGCGCTACTAATATCGCGCTACAGCTAAAAGTTAGTAGTAGCGCGGGTGACACCCGCGCGACTACTATAAAGTTAGTAGTAGCGCGGGTGTCATCCGCGCTACTACTATTTAAAACCGCGCTACTACTAACAAAATAGTAGTAGCGTGCCTAGAAGCTACTACTATGCTAAATACTAGTAGCGTGTAGTTTTGCCCCACGCTACTACTAACAAATTAGAAATAAAAAATAAAAAATAGATGCATTATTTATAGATAGAAATCAGAGACACAAATAAATTAAACGCACACAACCAAAGGTGGGTATCTTCCCTAGTGTTCCACCAGCAGCCTAAATAGACCACTTCTCTACATGTATCTACCAAGGCTCGGAGTTCAGACGCTGGCGGACCCGAATCCTCCCTCACGCCGAACGATGGCATCGAGGTCCTCCACCTCGGCGACCTCCGGCGCTGCGATCACATGGGAGATCATCCATGCAACACGGTCGCCGGGCTTCACGGAGAAGTCCACCTCCGAGTGGCTGAAGAGCACGACGCCCACTGGGCTGCGGTAGTCAGCGTCGATCACCCCTGCGGCCATGTCGGGAAAGTGAAAACTTATTAGTACGCGTCAGCATTCAAATCCAGTAGGGTATTTTCTTTCTTTTTAGCACATGCACATGAATCAATAGTAACAGCCGGAGGCTCGTCCTTACTTGTTGCATCAGACGTGAAGAAGGCCGGGTCCCCTCCTTGTTACCTGAACGAATCAAAGGAAGACACTGCCGTGAGATGTGAAGAAGGCCGGGTCCCCTCCTTCTGTAAATAGCCCAGATGCCTGAAGTTGTAAGAAATCTTAATACAATGAACTCATAGTGATGCATAATAACAAGAAAAAGGAAAAAACCCATGAATCCTAAAGAAAAAGATCATTATATGAGTCGGGTTGACAGTTTTGAGACACAGGAAAGGATAATGTTGGTAACAGTATTCATTAGTAAGAACAATGGGCTGAGATTTCTCAAGTGACATTTGTTTCACCAACACTGATTAATGACGAGGCATGTAAGATTTACCTGAGCAGCATCAGCATACCCTCTGGTCCTTGCAAGAACTTGAAGACCAAGGTTCTTAGCTTTCTCCCCACTAACTAGCACAAGTGCAGCGACACTGTCGTTGTACATTAAAAGATAAGAATGGCACTGCAGTTGCACTTCTAGGTAAACATTGCTTTACATAACTTATATTAACCATGGAGAAAGCCTAAAATTCGAGCTATAAAGTAATATAGCTTCAGTACACTCTTAAGATGATACATTTACCACTGTACCAAAGGTAATCTGATCGTGTAAAAATAAAGCTACAATGCTGCACTAAGAAGTATCAATTGTTGATTTTAGAGGTATTAAATAGACTCACAGAGATCAATATCTACTAGCTTAAATTCAAATGCTTTACTCAAGATTGTGATATCATACTAGACTCTGGCTGCATATTAATTATGCTACAATGTTTAAAGGGAGCACTATATTGCAGGACTACCTTTCCAGGACTTTCATCCTTGCAACAAAAACTGGTTGTCTGCCTCTACCAGAAGGAATTTCAAACTGGTCAATAATATATGTTTGAAATTGGTACCTAAGAGACAATATTTCATACAGAACAAGGGAATTTTTTGGCCCCCAAATAATCCACACACCGGAATAAGTTCCCAATCAAATGCGCCTCTGTCTCAAGCTGCTATTCCATGCTCATTTATCTCGACGGCATAAGCATCCTAAATAAAAAAACAACCAGGATTTGTTTATTTATTAGTGCTGATCTCCACGGGCAGCTTGCAGTGTATGTTGATGCACAATGTATCGAACCCCCCAAAACAAAAAACCAAAACCCAAAGAACAAGACACACACAACCACGCATGGTCTACAAAACCAAGACCCAAGATACAAACCCAAATGGCACACACCAAATAAATGGTAACGAAACCCCAAGACCCTCTTTTAGAATTCTTTTGGACTACATGTACATGTGGTACATGAGGTTGTGCTGGAGCTTAGCTTGGTTCCTGCAGCACCGCAGCAATAAGTGGTAGGCAAAACAAGGCTCAGCGTGCGGTCTAGCCTGTTGGGCAATGAACATTAAGCAGAAAAAAATTGGATGATTGTGCAGTGATTGGTAACCAACGGTGCGCTCCCTGTCAGTCACCACAAAGTAAACACATGCACATGAACGGAACACGCATGAGTATGACTGAAAAGTGAAGATGAAAATGTTGCTCGGCACTAATAGTAGGTAAGCAGAGAAACAGTGCACTGAATAAGAAACAATGGTACTTTTCTACACAGTAATCACGTCTATATCAGACAGATACTTTTTCATAAATAAACATAAATTTTTATTAGCCTAGAACTAGCACAGATCAACTTGAATCTCAACCAACATACTAAAATTAGTCGCATCACCATTAGGACCTAGTACGACCAATGTGGATGTCATTTGTGAACACATTTGATTGTCCAATCTGGGAAGGGCATTGAATCTCTCTCTATTAGACGACCATAGCAAGGGGGAATCACAAGGGCGATCAAGCCAATTGCGGCGGCGCGAGGTGGCGAAGGGCAAACTACGTTTTTCTGATTGCACAAAGATAAATTTAAAGTTCTACGACACAACAACTACATTCACCAATATAAGCATATTAAGTCCAAAGTAGGATACCCGAAAATATAGATAATTGTTTTCTATCTACGCAAGCAACAAACGCCTTTTTTTAGAGATATTAGTTTGTTAGGTTCAGCCACTGTTTTCTATCTCTGCAAGCAACAAGCACCTTTTTTTACAATCAAGGCTACAAACAGCTAATTACTTTTTTTAGGGAACAAACACCTAATTACTAAACCATGGCGCTTCATGCCATGGTGGTGTGTAGCAGGTTCAGTAAAGCACTAAAGCAACTACACACCGTGGAGTCCCATCTCATGGTCAGGCAGTGGTGGAGCCACCTCCCGGTGACCCTGGGCAGCTGCTCGGGCTAGTCTAGAAATTTGCTCCTAAGAGCTAGTGTTAATCAATGGTTAGAAGCAAGATTTCATTGGGCAGATGGCAGCTCACACTGTCATAGTTAACTCTTGCCTGGGCTGCATTCACGGGCTGGCTCCGCCACTATGGTCAGGGATTGAGCTCACGTGATTGTAAGAGGTCGACATGACATAACACACAAGTGTTTTTTTTCCGAAGCAAAACTGCATAAGGAAATATGAGAAAGGCCCAATACATCAAAAGGAAAGATGACTGCAAAAGGAAGCAGACTGCTCAGGTGACTGGAAGATATCTTGCTGAGAGGCCTTTATGTTTGGCTTCTTCGAATTTTTGTTGTAATGCTGACACTTCATCAAGAGAAATGCCGATCCACTGTGTGATAAAGTGCGGACTGAGAAAACATGTTCTCAGGCTGCAGCATAACGATGACATTGTTTGATTTATTCTGAATGTGTTTTACTATCCAAGAGTAACTATGTTCAGACACCTGCAGCTCATTGTTCCTAAAGTTAAAATGGTGGCATTCTGTTGTTAAATTTGATGATTGCATTCATAATTTTCATTGGCAGTTGTCCTCTGATTACACTCGTGATATTACAGTGTAAGTTGCTCTGTGAGAAATATGTTTTGTCTGGCACAGGATTATATTCATTAGCCAGGCATGTTCTGAATTTTGTACATTTGGCAAACCGAAACATGCTGCCATTTCAAGCACAAGATTTCATCAGACTGGAGGCAAGATTCACTAGTGTTGCTTGTGGCTTAAAGGGGTAGTATGTGGCAGTGGCAGCTGCAGCTCATAAATTTGTTCAGATCTTAGCACTGAAAAAGAGTCGGGCACTCTGTGTCTGTGGATGCATGGATTTTAAGCCCAACTCAGCGAGATACCTTGGTGTTGCTTGCGGCGGCTTAAAGGGGTGTTTGGCGATGCCAATGTGCCATAGCTATGCCTTCAAATCTTGAAATTCAAGGGACAAATTAGGAGTAGAGTAAATTTAAGTTGAATTCAACACGTAGATTTTTCAGGAACTAGAGCTAAAATTAGAGGTTACCCGATCCATTCGGAGAAGAAGAGGAGCACCAGAGCAACTGAACAGCGCAAGCAGGGAGCCCGACACGGCGGAGGCAGGGGCCGCCGTCATTGTCGTCTCCGTGCCATGGTGACATGCAGCGAAGGGGATAGGAGGAGAAGGCGAGGTGAGGAGAAGAGAGAAGAGGGTGGACCTCAGCAAGGAAGGAGGAGTGAAGGAAATATGCCCTAGAGGCAATAATAAAGTATTATTTATTTCCTTATATCATGATAAATGTTTATTATTCATGCTAGAATTGTATTAACCGGAAACATAATACATGTGTGAATACATAGACAAACAGAGTGTCACTAGTATGCCTCTACTTGACTAGCTCGTTAATCAAAGATGGTTATGTTTCCTAGCCATAGACATGAGTTGTCATTTGATTAACGGGATCACCTCATTAGGAGAATGACGTGATTGACTTGACCCATTCCGTTAGCTTAGCACTCGATCGTTTAGTATGTTGCTATTGCTTTCTTCATGACTTCTACATGTTCCTATGACTATGAGATTATGCAACTCCCGTTTACCGGAGGAACACTTTGTGTGCTAACAAATGTCACAATGTAACTGGGTGATTATAAAGGTACTCTACAGGTGTCTCCAAAGGTACTTGTTGGGTTGGCGTATTTCGAGATTAGGATTTGTCACTCCGAGTGTCGGAGCGGTATCTCTGGGCCCACTCAGTAATACACATCACTATAAGCCTTGCAAGCTTTGTAACTAATGAGTTAGTTGCGGGATGATGTATTACGGAACGAGTAAAGAGACTTGCCGGTAACGAGATTGAACTAGGTATCGAGATACCGACGATCGAATCTCGGACAAGTAACATACCGATGACAAAGGGAACAACGTATGTTGTTATGCGGTCTGACTGATAAAGATCTTCGTAGAATATGTAGGAACCAATATGAGCATCCAGGTTCCGCTATTGGTTATTGACCGGAGAGGTGTCTCGGTCATGTCTACATAGTTCTTGAACCCGTAGGGTCTGCACGCTTAACGTTACGATGACAGTTTTATTATGAGTTTATATATGTTGATGTACCGAAGGAGTTCGGAGTCCCGGATGAGATCGGGGACATGACGAGGAGTCTCGAAATGGCCGAGACGTAAAGATCGATATATTGGACGACTATATTCGGACTTCGGAAAGGTTCCGAGTGATTCGGGTATTTTTCGGAGTACCGGAGAGTTACGGGAATTCGTATTGGGCCTTAATGGGCCATACGGGAAAGGAGAGAAAGGCCCCAAAGGGAGGCCGCACCCCTCTCCATGGACTAGTCCGAATTGGACTAGGGAGGGGGGGCGCCCCCTTCCTTCTTTCTCCTTCTCCCTTCCCTTTTCCTACTCCAACAAGGAAAGGAGGAGTCCTAATCCCGGTGCGAGTAGGACCCCCCCCCCCTTGGCGCGCCTCTCCCTTTGGCCGGCCGCCTCCCCCTTGCTCCTTTATATACGGGGGCAGGGGGCACCCCATAGACACAACAATTGATCTATTGATCTCTTAGCCGTGTGCGGTGCCCCCTCCACCATATTACACCTCGATAATATCATAGCGGTGCTTAGGCGAAGCCGTGCGTCGGTAGAACATCATCATCGTCACCACGCCGTCGTGCTGACAAAACTCTCCCTCAACACTCGGCTGGATCGGAGTTCGAGGGACGTCATCGAGATGAACGTGTGCTGAACTCGGAGGTGCCGTGCGTTCGGTACTTGATCGGTCGGATCGTGAAGACGTACGACTACATCAACCGCGTTGTGTTAACGCTTCCGCTTTCGGTCTACGAGGGTACGTGGACAACACTCTTCCCTCTCGGTGCTATGCATCACCATGATCTTGCGTGTGCATAGGAAATTTTTGAAATTACTACGTTCCCCGATAGTGGCATCCGAGCCTGGTTTTATGCGTTGATGCTATGCACGAGTATAACACAAGTGAGTTGTGGGCGATATAAGTCATACTGCTTACCAGCATGTCATACTTTGGTTCAGCGGTATTGTGAGATGAAGCGGCCCGGACCGACATTACGCGTACGCTTACGCGAGACTGGTTTCACCGTTGCGAGCACTCGTTGCTTAAAGGTGACTGGCGGGTGTCTGTCTCTCTCACTTTAGTTGAACCGAGTGTGGCTACGCCCGGTCCTTGCGAAGGTTAAAACAACACCAACTTGACAAACTATCGTTGTGGTTTTGATGCGTAGGTAAGAACGGTTCTTGCTAAGCCCGTAGCAGCCACGTAACACTTGCAACAACAAAGTAGAGGACGTCTAACTTGTTTTTGCAGGGCATGTTGTGATGTGATATGGTCAAGACATGATGCTATATTTTATTGTATGAGATGATCATGTTTTGTAACCGAGTTATCGGTAACTGGCAGGAGCCATATGGTTGTCGCTTTATTGTATGCAATGCAATCGCCATGTAATTGTTTTACTTTATCACTAAGCGGTAGCGATAGTCGTAAAAGCAATAAGTTTGCGAGACGACAACGATACTACGATGGAGATCAAGGTGTCGCACCGGTGACGATGGTGATCATGACGGTGCTTCGGAGATGGAGATCACAAGCACAAGATGATGATGGCCATATCATATCACTTTTATTGATTGCATGTGATGTTAATCTTTTATGCATCTTATCTTGCTTTGATTGACGGTAGCATTATAAGATGATCTCTCACTAAAATTTCAAGATAAAAGTGTACTCCCTGAGTATGCACCGTTGCGAAAGTTCTTCGTGCTGAGACACCACGTGATGATCGGGTGTGATAGGCTCTACGTTCAAATACAACGGGTGCAAAACAGTTGCACACGCGGAATACTCAGGTTAAACTTGACGAGCCTAGCATATGCAGATATGGCCTCGGAACACGGAGACTGAAAGGTCGAGCATGAATCATATAGTAGATATGATCAACATAGTGATGTTCACCGTTGAAACTACTCCATCTCACGTGATGATCGGACATGGTTTAGTTGATATGGATCACATGATCACTTAGAGGATTAGAGGGATGTCTATCTAAGTGGGAGTTCTTAAGTAATATGATTAATTGAACTTAAATTTATCATGAACTTAGTCCTGATAGTATTTTTCAAATTATGTTGTAGATCAATAGCTCGCGTTGTTGCTTCCCTGTGTTTATTTTTGATATGTTCCTAGAGAAAAATTATGTTGAAAGATGTTAGTAGCAAAGATGCGGATTGGATCCGTGATCTGAGGATTATCCTCATTGCTGCACAGAAGAATTATGTCCTTGATGCACCGCTAGGTGACAGACCTATTGCAGGAGCCGATGCAGACGTTATGAACGTTTGGCTAGCTCAATATGATGACTACTTGATAGTTTAGTGCACCATGCTTAAACGGCTTAGAATCGGGACTTCAAAGACGTTTTGAACATCATGGACCATATGAGATGTTCCAGGAGTTGAAGTTAATATTTCAAGCAAATACCCGAGTTGAGAGATATGAAGTCTCCAACAAGTTCTATAGCTAAAAGATGGAGGAGAATAGCTCAAGCAGTGAGCATGTGCTCAGATTGTCTGGGTACTACAATCGCTTGAATCAAGTGGGAGTTAATCTTCCAGATGAAATAGTGATTGACAGAATTCTCTAGTCACCATCACCAAGTTAGTAGAACTTCGTGATGACCTATAGTATGCAAGGGATGACGAAAGTAATTCCCGAGCTCTTCGCGATACTGAAATCAACGAAGGTATAAATCAAGAAAGAGCATCAAGTGTTGATGGTTATCAAGACCACTAGTTTCAAGAAAAGGGCAAAGGGATAAAAGGGGAACTTCAAAAAGAACGGCAAGCAAGTTGCTACTCAAGTGAAGAAGCCCAAGTCTGTACCTAAGCCTGAGACTAAGTGCTTCTACTGCAAAGGGACTGGTCACTGGAAGCGGAACTGCCCCAAGTATTTGGTGGATAAGAAGGATGGCAAAGTGAACAAAGGTATATTGGATATACATGTTATTGATGTGTATTACTAGTGTTTATAGCAACCCCTCAGTATTTGATACTGGTTCAGTTGCTAAAGAGTAGTAACTCGAAACGGGAGTTGCATGAACATAAACTAGTTAAGGATGAAGTGACGATGTGTATTGGAAGTGGTTCCAAGATTGATATGATCATCATCGCACACTCCCTATACTTTCGGGATTAGTGTTGAACCTAAATAAGTGTTATTTGGTGTTTGCGTTGAGCATGAATATGATTTGATCATGTTTGTTGCAATACAGTTATTCATTTAAATTAGAGAATAATTGTTGTTCTGTTTACATGAATAAAACCTTCTATGGTCATACACCCAAGAAAATGGTTTGTCGGATCTCGATCGTAGTGATACACATATTCATAATAATGAAGCCAAAAGATGCAAAGTTAATAATGATAGTGCAACTTATTTGTGGCACTGCCGTTTAGGTCATATTGGTGTAAAGCGCATGAAGAAACTCCATACTGATGGGATTTTGGAATCACTTGATTATGAATCACTTGATGCTTGCGAACCGTGCCTCATGGGAAAGATGACTAAAACGTCATTCTCCAGAACTATGGAGAGAGCAACAGATCTGTTGGAAATCATACATACAGATGTATGTGGTCCGATGAATATTGGGGCTCGTAGCAGGTATCATTATTTTTTGACCTTCACAGATGATTTGAGCAGATATGGGTATATCTACTTAATGAAACAGAAGTCTGAAACATTTGAAAAGTTCATATAATTTCAGAGTGAAGCGGAAAATCATTGTAACAAGAAAATAAAGTTTCTACGATCTGATCGTGGAGAAGAGTATTTGAGTTACGAGTTTGGCCTTCAGTTAAAACAATGTGAAATAGTTTCACTACTCACGCCACCTGGAACACCACAGTGTAATGGTGTGTCCGAACATCGTAACCATACTTTATTAGATATGGTGCGATATATGATGTCTCTTACCGATCTACCACTATCTTTTTTGGGTTATGCATTAGAGACAGCTGCATTCACGTTAAATAGGGTACCATCTAAATCCGTTGAGATGACATCTTATGAACTGTGGTTTGGCAAGAAACCAAAGTTGTCGTTTCTTAAAGTTTGGGGTTGCGATGCTTATGTGAAAAGGTTTCATCCTGATAAGCTCAAACCCAAATCGGAAAAATGTGTCTTCGTAGGATACCCAAAGGAGATAGTTGGGTACACCTTCTATCACAGATCCGAAGGCAAGACATTCGTTGCTAAATATGGATCCTTTCTAGAGAAGGAGTTTCTCTCGAAAGAAGTGAGTGGGAGGAAAGTAGAACTTGATGAGGTAACTATACTTGCTCCCTTATTGGAAAGTAGTTCATCACAGAAATCTATTCCTGTGACTCCTACACCAATTAGTGAGGAAGTTAATGATGATGATCATGTAAACTTTAGATCAAGTTACTACCAAACCTCATAGGTAAACCAGAGTGAGATCCACACCAGAGTGGTATGGTAATCCTGTTCTGGAGGTCATGTTATTTGACCATGACGAACCTACGAACTATGAGGAAGCGATGATGAGCCCAGATTCCGCGAAATGGCTTGAGGCCATGAAATCTGAGATGAGATCCATATATGAGAACAAAGTATGGACTTTGATTGACTTGCCCAATGATCGGCGAGCCATTGAGATTAAATGGATCTTCAAGAGGAAGACAGACAGTGATAGTAGTGTTACTGTCTACAAAGCTAGAATTGTCGCAAAAAGGTTTTCGACAAGTTCAAGGTGTTGACTACGATGAGAGTTTCTCACTCGTATCTATGCTTAAATCTATCTGAATCATGTTAGCAATTGCCGCATTTTATGAAATATGGCAAATGGATAAACAAAACTGCATTCCTTAATGGATTTATTAAAGAAGAGTTGTATATGATGCAACCAGGAGGTTTTGTCAATCCTAAAAGTGCTAACAAAATATGCAAGTTCCAGCGATCCATCTATGGACTGGTGCAAGCATCTCGGAGTTGGAATATACGCTTTGATAAGTTGATCAAAGGATATAGTTTTATACAGACTTACGGTGAAGCCTGTATTTACAAGAAAGTGAGTGGGAGCACTACAGCATTTCTGATAAGTATATGTGAATGACATATTGTTGATCGGAAATAATGTAGAATTATTCTGCAAAGAATAAAGGAGTGTTTGAAAGGAGTTTTTCAAAGAAATACCTCGGTGAAGCTGCTTACATATTGAGCATCAAGATCTATAGAGATAGATCAAGGCGCTTGATAAGTTTTTTCAATGAGTGCATACCTTAACAAGATTTTGAAGTAGTTCAAAATAGAAACAGTCAAAGAAAGAGTTCTTGCCTGTGTTACAAGGTGTGAAATTGAGTAAGACTCAAAGCCCGACCACGGTAGAAGATAGAAAGAGAATGAAAGTCATTCCCTATGCCTTGGCCATAGGTTCTATAAAGTATGCCATGCTGTGTACCAAATCTATTGTATACCCTACACTGATTTTGGCAAGGGAGTACAATAGTGATCTAGGAGTAGATCACTGGACAACGGTTAAAATTATCCTTAGTGGAATAAGGATATGTTTCTCGATTATGGAAGTGACAAAAGGTTCTTCGTAAAGGGTTACGTCGATGCAAGTTTTGACACTAATCTAGATGACTCTAAGTCTCGGTCTAGATACATATTGAAAGTGGGAGCAATTAGCTAAGAGTAGCTCCGTGCAGAGCATTGTTGACATAGAAATTTGCAAAATACTTACGGATCTGAATGTGACAGACCCGTTGACTAAAATTATCTCACAATCAAAACATGATCACACCTTAGTACTCTTTGGGTGTTAATCACATAGCGATGTGAACTAGATTATTGACTCTAGTAAACCCTTTGGGTGTTGGTCACATGACAATGTGAACTATGGGTGTTAATCACATGGTGATGTGAATTACTGATGTTAAATCACATGGTGATGTGAACTAGATTATTGACTCTAGTGCAAGTGGGAGACTGAAGGAAATATGCCCTAGAGGCAATAATAAAGTATTATTTATTTCCTTATATCATGATAAATGTTTATTATTCATGCTAGAATTGTATTAACCGGAAACATAATACATATGTGAATACATGGACAAACAGAGTGTCACTAGTATGCCTCTACTTGACTAGCTCGTTAATCAGAGATGGTTATGTTTCCTAGCCATAGACATGAGTTGTCATTTGATTAACGGGATCACCTCATTAGGAGAATGACGTGATTGACTTGACCCATTCCGTTAGCTTAGCACTCGATCGTTTAGTATGTTGCTATTGCTTTCTTCATGACTTATACATGTTTCTATGACTATGAGATTATGCAACTCCCGTTTACCGGAGGAATACTTTGTGTGCTACCAAACGTCACAACGTAATTGGGTGATTATAAAGGTACTCTACAGGTGTCTCCAAAGGTACTTGTTGGGTTGGCGTATTTCGAGATTAGGATTTGTCACTCCGAGTGTCGAAGAGGTATCTCTGGGCCCACTCAGTAATACACATCACTATAAGCCTTGCAAGCATTGTGACTACTGAGTTAGTTGCGGGATGATGTATTATGGAACGAGTAAAGAGACTTGCCGGTAACGAGATTGAACTAGGTATCGAGATACCGACGATCGAATCTCGGACAAGTAACATACCGATGACAAAGGGAACAACGTATGTTGTTATGCGGTCTGACCGATAAAAATCTTCATAGAATATGTAGGAACCAATATGAGCATCCAGGTTCCGCTATTGGTTATTGACCGGAGAGGTGTCTCGGTCATGTCTACATAGTTCTCAAACCCGTAGGGTCCGCACGCTTAACGTTATGATGACAGTTTTATTATGAGTTTATGTATGTTGATGTACCGAAGGAGTTCGGAGTCCCGGATGAGATCTGGGACATGACGAGGAGTCTCGAAATGGCCGAGACGTAAAGATCGATATATTGGACGACTATATTCGGACTTCGGAAAGGTTCCGAGTGATTCGGGTATTTTTCGGAGTACCGGAGAGTTACGGGAATTCGTATTGGGCCTTAATGGGCCATACGGGAAAGGAGAGAAAGGCCCCAAAGGGAGGCCGCACCCCTCCCCATGGACTAGTCCGAATTGGACTAGGGAGGGGGGGCGCCCCCTTCCTTCTTTCTCCTTCTCCCTTCCCTTTTCCTACTCCAACAAGGAAAGGCGGAGTCCTACTCCCACCGGGAGTAGGACTCCCCCCTTGGGGCGCCTCTCCCCTTGGCCGGCCGCCTCCCCCTTGCTCCTTTATATACGGGGGCAGGGGGGCACCCCATAGACACAACAATTGATCTATTGATCACTTAGCCATGTGCGGTGCCCCCCTCCACCATATTACACCTCGATAATATCGTAGCGGTGCTTAGGCGAAGCCCTGCGTCGGTAGAACATCATCATCGTCACCACGCCGTCGTGCTGACGAAACTCTCCCTCAACACTCGGCTGGATCGGAGTCCGAGGGACGTCATCGAGTTGAACGTGTGCTGAACTCAGAGGTGCCGTGCGTTCGGTACTTGATCGGTCGGATCGTGAAGACGTACGACTACATCAACCGCGTTGTGTTAATGCTTCCGCTTTCGGTCTACGAGGGTACGTGGACAACACTCTCCCCTCTCGTTGCTATGCATCACCATGATCTTGCGTGTGCGTAGGAAATTTTTGAAATTACTACGTTCCCCAACAAGGATAAGGGCCTACCTGGGCAACACCGATGACAGATCCCGCAAGCTCCGGCCTCGCCATTGCCGGTTGTGGTAGATTCCGGCAAGAACATGGGTGGCGCCCGAAACCCTAACCGTGGGCACGGGTGCAGGCCTTGAGGCACGGATCTGGACAGAGGGGAGGGACGGGCGGAGCTTGGGGAGCCTGGGTGAGTGTTGCGCGCGGCCGGAGCTCGTCGGAACCGGACGACCGAGAGGGGTGGCGGCGGTGAGGAGATCATGGGGGAGAGGAGCTCGACCGAGAGGGGTGGGGGTTCGCACGAGAGAGTTTTTTTTGAGGGATTTGCACGAGAGAGAGTTTTTTTGCAGGTTCACGAGAGAGAGAGAGACAGAGTTTGGTGGGGTGGGACATGGGAGTGATCGGGGGTGGGTCGTGTAGCAGTGCGAGGATATGAGGATTTCACCTACCTCATACTTAGTAGTAGCAAGGGGTATAAAACCGCGCTACTACTATCAACTTAGTAGTAGCGCGGGTTTGTACCACTCGCTACTACTATGGCATATCCCGGGAGGGCACGGTAGAGACCGCTTAGTAGTAGCGAGGGGTAAAAACTCGCGCTACTAGTATCAACTCAGTAGTAGCGAGGGGTAAAAACACGCGCTACTAGTAAGTAGCAGTAGCGAGGAGTATAAACCCGTGCTACTAGTAAGCGTCTATCTATAAGCTTTTCCCTAGTAGTGCAAAACTCCCCCAGGACTGTTGTTGGTATGGACGGTACCCGTGGATTCGGCTAGCCGTGGAGTGTTATTGTTGGTGGAGGGGGAGTAAAAACTTTACCATTTTGTTTGGGAACCGCCTATAATGTATCTAGCATGGAAGATAGTGAGATCTCTTGGTTGGTATGTTGACAATCAATGCTTCAAGCTCTGGCACCTCTGCAAATCCCTGCTTCCCTCTACGAAGGGCCTATCTATTTACTTTTATTGTTGAGTCCTCATCCTCTTTTAAAAAGCACTAGATGGAGAGCACCACTGTCATTTTTATGCTTTGTTTTTAATTGATGTTGAGTATGAGGGTGACTAGATCTCTTTTGCCATGAATTATAATGTCTAGTCAATCCTTGACCTTCAGGGGTTCTCTGCATTTATGATTTGCGGTCTCAGAAAGGGCTAGCGAGACGCCATTTTTTCAGATTATATCCTGATTGTTTTGCAGAAGTGTTGTCATCTGACATTTATTATTATTGCTCGCCAGTTGATTATTCTATTGATATGAGTAAATGTGAGAGTTAAATGTTATTTTGAATATGGTTAGTTCATAATCTTTGATGAAAACCTGAATATTGGCTAGACATATTTGCAACAACAAGATCAAATAGAGTTTGTAAAAGTTTTTCTTTGTCACTTTCAGTTTGTCTACTGAATTGCTTGAGGACAAGCAATGTGTTAAGCTTGGGGGAGTTGATACGTCTCCATCGGACCTACTTTTCCAAACTCTTTTGACCTTGTTTTGGAATCTAATTTGCATGATTTGAATGGAACTAACCAGGACTGACGTTGTTTTCATTAGAATTGCCATGGTGTTATTTTGTGCAGAAACAGAAGTTCTCGGATTGACCTGAAAATTTATGGAGAATATTTGTGGAATATAAAAAAAATAGCGGAGCAAGTTACCAGAGGGGGTCCACCCAGAGGGCACAAGCCTGGGGGCACCCCCCAGGGCACGCCTAGAGGACTTGTGCCCCCCCTGGACCTCCTCCAACCCTAAGTCCAACTCTATATAACCCTATTCGGGGAGAATTTTTTTAGAAAGAAGGATTCATCACGTTTTACGATACGGAGCCGTCGCCGCCTCTTGTTCTTCATCGGGAGGGCTGATCTGGAGTCCGTTCGGGCCTCCGGAGAGGGGGATTCGTCGCCATAATCATCACCAAGCTTCCTCCATCACCAATATCATGATGCTCACCGCCATGCATGAGTATTTCCATCATAGGCTTGCTGGACGGTGATGGGTTGGATGAGATTTATCATGTAATCGAGTTAGTTTTGTTAGGGTTTGATCCCTAGTATCCACTGTTGCTAGATTGATGTTGCTATGACTTTGCTATGCTTAATGCTTGTCACTAGGGCTTGAGTACCATGATTTTAGATCTGAACCTATTATGTTTTCATGAATATATCTGTGTTCTTGATCCTATCTTGCAAGTTGTAAACACGTATTACGAGTTATGATCCGAATAGCCCAAGGTGACAATAATTGGGATTATTTCGGGTGATTACCGTAGTTTGAGGAGTTCGTGTATTCACTAAGTGCTAATGCTTTGTTCCGGTTCTGTATTAAAAGGAGGCCTAAATATCCCTTAGTTTCCATTAGGACCCCGCTGCCACAGGAGGGTAGGACAAAAGATGTCATGCAAGTTCTTTTCCACAGTTGGAATACATGACTACATTATATTGATGAACTGGAGCTAGTTCTGTGTCACCCTAGGTTATGACTGCTACATGATGAATATTATCCAACAGAATTATCAGTGCCGATCCATTGCATACGAGCTTTTCACATATTGATCTTTACTAAGTTACTTTTGTTGCTACTGCTGTTACAATCACTACAAACTGTTATCTGTTACTTTTGCCACTGTTATTGTTACTTCCATACTACTTTGGTACTAAATACTTTGCTGCAGATATTAAGTCTTTGGGGTGTGGTTGAATTGATAACTCAACTGCTAATACTCATGAATATTCTTTGGCTCCCCTTGTGTCGAATCAATAAATGTGGGTTCAATACTCTACCCTCGAAAACTGTTGCGATCCCCTATACTTGTGGGTTATCAGGTAGTAATTTGGCATGTGAAGGAACGCAGGCTCAAAATTTATTGACGGTTCTATAATTTCGTAGTGCGGTACTATTCCCAAATGGCGTAACGTGGGCACGCATTCTGGGCCGCGTACATGGCGTTTGCACCATAGGGTGCGCAGCAGTAGGCGATGTCAGCACACATCTTGTTCCATCAACCGTGCACGTTCGTTATTACCATCACGCACGCTTATTTTAATTAGAATGTGTGCCCGTATAGCGCACACACGTTGATCTGTCTAACTATTTCTGTTTTTTGTGGCTAATCGCAAACAGTTCACCCGTGTCAAGTGTATGCCATCAATCACAGACACGTTGATCCGACTGGCCGTTTCTGTTGTGGTGCCTAATCACAAATAGTTCATCCGTCTTATGTGTATTCCCTCAATCGCACACACCTTCATCAGGCTACCAGTTTCTGTTGTTTTGCCTAATAACAAACAGTTAATCCGGGTGAACTGTATGCCGTATATCGCACACACCTTAATTTGGATGTCCGTTTCTGTTCTTCTGCCTCATCTCAAACAGTTCATTGAACTAAACCGTATGCCCTGCATCGCACACACAACTAAAATCTGAACCGTGTTTGATGTATCCGCCATTGCAAATGTTTTGCATCTTTTTTGACGGTTTTTTTACATCACCATTTGCGATTAATGCATCACACATAGTTTCGTCGAAGGGTCTCTGATTGTAGTATCGCGTTAGCAGCGTCCTGCAGTAGTGATGGTTCCATTTCCTGTAGTAGTTTCACGCAGCTCTATGGAAGTGAACAAGACATGTTAGCCAAGAAAGGATTCTATGGAGGACATGGACCATCCGATCATTTTGTGCAGTTCCGCTAAAATCGATCCGAGCATCCCTGTTTGTAAAGATATCGAACAAGTGCGATTACATTAATACTGGCACCAGTAGTAGTTAATAAAACATACACACACAAGTAGAAGCCGGTCACCTTTGCAATATGTCATAAAACTAACCACTTGTTGGAGAAGATTAGGATCGAAGTTGGATGGGGAGGATAGCAAAACCAATCTCTGTTTGTGCAGTCGCATTGAAATGTACAGATGTTGCCCGTGTGACATTTTTGTAGAACTTCACAAGACACTCTTAAAAAAAGTGATTTGTGTAGTTCACCAAAAGGTCGCAATAGTAATGAGGTGAAATGGATAGCCCTGTTTGCAAAACAGAGGTAGAAAGGAAACAATTACTAGCTAGTAACAGTTGATGACTGTTGTTGCAATTCTTTGCTCCTGGTGTTTTGGAGATTGTTGTCAGAAAGTGTGAGGGACTAATTTGTTTGCTAGTGCACACACAGAGAAATAGTCCCTGCAGTATCGAGAAGATTGCTATAATCTACCGAAAGGTTTGCTACCAAAAGGTATGCTACCGAAAGGTTTGCTACTGAAATGTTTGCTTCTGAAAGGTATGCTACTAAAAGGTTTGCTTCAGAAAGGTATGCTACTGAAAGGTTTTCTACTAAAAGGTATGCTACCGAAAGGTTTGCTTCCAAAAGGAATGCTATCGAAAGGTTTTCTTCCTAAAGGTATGCTAACAAAAGGTTTGCTACCGAAAGGTTTGCTAGCGAGGAGATTGCTGTAATATTTTGAAAGGATTGCTACAGAAGAGATTGCTATAATATCCCGAAAGGATTGCTACTGAAGAGATTGCTATAATCTCCTGAAGAGACTGCTACCGAAAAGATTGGGCAACCACACGAGCAATCTTCCTCTCCGGGCAACTTCCTTCCTTCCTCCATCTGAGCACACTTATCCACCAATGTGTATAGCTCCTTCACAGTCTTGGGCAACCACACGTTCATCCTGGAATGAATGCGACAGTTGCGCACATTGGACTGGAAAGCTGCTATAACGGCTACCAGATGGATATTTGGAATATTTCTATGAACTTTACTGAATCTCTGTAAATACTTACAGAGAGTTTCTCCTTCCCTCTGCTGGAGAAGCTGTAGGTCGCTGGGCCTGCTGGGCTCTTAGTGGCCGCTGGTGAAGGCACCGATGAACTCGTGGCACAGGTCTGCCCATGAAGAAATGGAGTTCTCCGCCAGGTGCATCAGCCAAGACCTCACATTGGACTTGAGGGCCAAAGGGAAGTAGTTGGCGAACACCTTCTCATCTCTTCCCTCGGCAGCCTAAACAGCGATGTTGTAGATGCTCAGGAACTCTACCGGGTTCAGCCTCCCGTCGTACTTCTCAGGTATCTCTGTCTTGAACGTGCAAACGGACGGCCAACGGACTTGCCGCAGCTCTCGTGTAAAGGCAGGGCAGCCTACCTCGAAAGGTAGGCACCCGCCAACACCGAGCGCAGGCTCGTCGATGTTGAAGCCGTCACACCCGTCGGTCTGGCGGTGGTCGTTGGGGCATCGATCTACGAGGACGCACGCGTCTCCCCGCCGCCTATCCTCCGGGGTTTGATGTTGGCTTGGACGTGCTCGAGGGTCAGAAGAGGCCATCGTGACGTCGTTGGGGTCTTGATTCTGTCGCGCCCGCGCTAGCTGCCTTGGTGGGGACTGCACAATGGTAATGACCCCCTCCGTCCGGCCAGCAATACGGGCGGTTGTTGTCGCTTGGGGAGGTTGCGGCGGGCCAGCTCATCATGAGCCCCCAGCTTTTGCGAAACCGAGCAGGCTCTCGATGGTGCCACACCATTCATCAATCTGCTCAGCTGCCGGCGGAAACCTCAATAGGAGCTGAGCTCGCGCCATAGCCTCCGTGGCTGTGCTTGGCATAGATGTCAATGACGTCGACCACACCGTCGCCTGGCTCCTAATGGTGCCAGCAGCGGCGGCAGTGCCGCGCCCACATTGCGGCTGGACGACCACCTGGGCAGCGGGGTTGTGCGGCGGTGGTGCTCGAGGGTCAGCGGCTCCGTCGAGTGCAGCGGTCTGGACGGCTCGTCCCGAAGGAGGCGCATGGGCCGCGGTCACTCCGGGGGGAGCCGGAGGGCGATGGTTTACCCCGGACCAAGTGCCCTTACTACAGCTGTGCCCGTCGGTGGGAGGAGGGGGTGCAAATGGAGTGCCCCCCTCGCCCACACCTTGAGGAGCGTGACAGTCGAGGTGTTGCTGATGTTGTTCTCCTCCGATATCTCCTGCCTCCGTGGCGGCTACGGGGGAAGTGGTGATGGCGCCACCTGCTCCAACCAAGTCCCCAGTAGCGTCCACGTCCTCGCTTCCCTCTTCATCCTCTGCGGCATTAGAGGCCGCGGGCGGTGGAGCGTTCGAGGTGGATCGATTGGCCGAAGTACCGGACTTCTTCTTCTTGGGCGCCATGGTCGATGGCGTTGTTGAAGATGAAGACGGTGATGAAGACGACGCGCTACACACGCTCTCAGGTTTGCACAAGCGAGGCCCCTACCTGGTGTGCCAAAAATGTCGCGGGATATCCACAGCCACCTATGGGACCAGGAGGCCCCTTGTTGGTTCGGCAGGGGGACGTCACATTGCACAAAGAGCAGACAAGCGTACGGCAGCACGGCAGAGAGCACACACGCACTTTACCCAGGTTCGGGCCACCGCGAAGCGTAAAACCCTACTTCTTCTTTGGTGGATTGATGGTGGAATGCTGGTGGCGAAACGTAGTACACTTGCCCAGCAAGGGTTGCCTTAGGGCTGTAGCGACTACGCGCGTATGGGGGTGTGGGTTCATCAACTTTCCAACCCTTCCTACGGGTGCCATGGGCCTCCTTTTATAGATCAAGGGGTCACCGCAATGGCAAAGTAGTCATTATACACTGATATGATAGCAAACAGTACTATCATACCTACCTCTGCGGGCTGACAGGGCACATTAGATGCACCACTTAGTGTCACATCGCTGGTTGCCCGGCAAGGCTTGCCGGGCTATCTCGCCAGCTCCGCACCTGTTCTCTTGGCACGTCGCAGGACAGGTGTCATCTGTGGGTTTCTTCTGTAGGAAATGGCTGCCATGTGGCGAATGGCTGCCACTTAATCATCTTGCGGCTTGACACCGCACTGATTGACGACGTTGGTCATGGCTGAGTGGTTGGTGGAGTGGTTTGCCTTCGTGAGCCCTAGCAGGCCCTGCCGGGGCGCCTCGGGAGCCTGCTTCTGGGGGTGGCCTGGCACCTTGCCGGGCTCGCCTGCCCAGCAAGGGAGGCCCTTCTCTTGGCGATATCTCGCTCCTCGGGCTTGGCCTTAGTCTCTTTGACCTACATGCTGGTTCTTCGAATCTCTTGATCCTTTGAACTCTGACTTGGGTTGGTGCTTCGATCTTGTTCTTGTGCCTGTGCATAGTCTGGGAAATAGACCCAGGGTTTGTTGCACCGACACTCTCGTGCGCCACCTTTTATATTGCACCCCCTTAAAGGTAGGCAACTTCAAAAGCGCAGCAAAACCACTCGAAGTAAATAGCCTATAATCAGGTTTTTGGATTGGATTGTTGAATATATGAGCAAATTACTATGCAATTTAATCCGAATAAACAGTAAATAGATCGACAATTGCAAAAGTAATGATGCGGACTAAACCAGGAGGACGGAATCACATACTGTGCAGCGGGAGCAGAACTACCGTGGTTGATGTTGTCACTCATGTCGTTAATGAACAGGTTGCCGAGGTCGGAGAAGAAGGTTGTCGTTGAGGAAGTCATCGCTCGCAGCAGTAGCGCGAGTGTGCTCCCCCAAAACCTAATCGCCCTCTCCCGGACAGGATTGTGGCACCCCGGCTCAGAGCGACTGGTTTGCCTTGCATTGCCGGCCCAGAGATTAGGTCTTCTGGAACCACACAACAAATTAGTACAGAAATACGACCGCTTTATTGATACTAGCGGAACATAGGGTTTGATATTACATCAAGTCGCGAGGCCAAGCAGCACACTCGGTGCTGCTGAACATATGTACATTATTTAGTAGACATGAGCAGGGGCCTCGACATCACGATAAGACTACACAGCAGCGGAATGACGACGTAGAAGAACTCCATCTCACAGGGACATTGCTGTGGACACGGTTTAGACCGCGATGCGATATGCAACTCCAACTCCGGTATGATTTCTCCTGAAACTGGCATAACACGCTAGGTCAGTACATTGAATGTACTTGCAAGCTCACACAAACAAAGCAACAATGCGAACAATAACAATGATATTTAAGCAAGTTAAATGCAAGGTTTTACATGCTACTCATGAACTGATCGTGCTCACAACAGTGCCTTTCAGACCCACTTACCATCTCGGTTACCTCGTAACCATGAACCTCATCATACCAAGGTGATCACCTCCGGATCACAAACGAAACCATCTCGATGGTCTCAACAACTTCACCAACATAAATAGTGCCACAAGTATTCATTTATTGTGCAAGTTTAATATTTTTGTTGATCCACGGTGTGACCTACTACGACTTGTGCCCATAACCGAGGACGCGGCTATAGATAGACTAAATACAATCTGCACAGGTTAGCACATTGTACCCATACCACGGAACCCATGGCCTCGGACTCCCATTCGGGTGGACCAACAGCGTTCCGACAGAAACAATCTACTGAAATGACATTCTCCTAGCCACTCCGACCAACTCCCCTTTGGGCTATGTCATGGGTGGCCCCGATGCAACTACGGACATCTAACCGCCACCGTCGTGGCGAAACAATCGTCCCAAACGGGGACATGGTACCAAAATAACTACGGGCACACAAGGTTATACCTGCCTACCGGGCCAGGGTAGCGCCAGCGCATAACCTTCCCTAGTTGGAGGCACCGGCGAGAGGCATAACAATAGATCGAGAAAGGGCCTCCCCATAAAGGCAAATGTGGTTGCACTGGGAAGCTCGATTCGGTGGCACCATTACTCGATCAACAACATGTTCAAGTTGGTTTATTATCAGGTTTCAACTTGCAAATAATTTCACCGAGTCATAGTATGCCATGAAAATGCAATGTATAAACTATGCACCATTTTCAACATAATATCGATACGGACTAGATCAAGCATAACTTCACTTTACTCTACTGCATAAACTTGATCATTCAAATATCATGCTACTGCAAATAGAGCAAGCATAGCAAGAATTTGCACCTAGCATCAAATGAATTTATATGGAGTTTCTATATCCATTTAAAATAATCATATTCAAGTGAAAATCATAGTTATTGAAATGTCATCCTTGCAAATGTTTTTGATGGCTTGCCTTAGTGCAGAGGAGGGTCACACTCCCCCTGGTTATCTTCAAGGAAGAAAGTTCCTTCTGAAAATATTTAAAATAGCAAAAAGAAAATGTCACATAACACTGTTTAATTTACCATAAAGTAATTACAGCAAGCAAAATTCTCATCTTTTGCATGCTGATAGAGAATTCCAACGCAAAGCCAATCCAAAAAGAATCATGTCATTTGGACTTATAGAATAAGAGTTATAGCTGGTCAAAGTTTAGTTAATTTTCTAAATTTAAATTTGATTTTTAAGAAAATCAAAGAGGGGGTGACGTCGAAGGCGTAAACTAGCGGGGCATCTCTACTCATACCGCTTCAGGAGGCGGCTGAGTGGCTGACAGTGGGCCCCCGTGGTCAGGTTTAGAGGGAGAGAAATAGAGGAGGGGGTGGCTCATCGCCGGTTGTTCTCCGGCGAGAAGAGCTCGGCGGCCGCCATGGAAGAGAGGGATGGCCGCGCAAAGTTACGGCACACCTGCACGTACCCGAAACATGGTGAGAGGTGGTCGGACGAGGTCGGCGTGGTCGTCTCCAGTGGCTGCAGTGCGCGGGGCTCGTCAGAGAGCAAGACCCCGGCGACGTGAGGCCATTCCACGGGCTCCAGAGGCGCCAGCTAGGACCAGTGGATCACCAGGAACATGCCTGAGCAGTCGGTGGAGCTCGAGAGGCAGTGGAGAGGTGGATGGCCGAGGGAGGGAATCGCCTGCAAGCTCGGGAGGGGAATGGCGGCCAGAGGCCTGCCCTACCGGGCAACGGCTATCTAGGAGGAGTTGTGGATGCAGAGGAGTGCGGTGAGGTGCTCGGAGGGGCGAGGGAGGGGCCCTATATATAGGGGAGCTGAGGCGGCATCGCGGACCGTCAGTGGGAGAGGGGACGTAACACCCCGGATGTAACTTTCCATATTTGTAACTCCAACTCCTGCCATTTTCGGCTATGTGTTATGATATTCCCTTCGTGGTCGGGTTTTTTTTTTCGTTTTGCATTTTTTTCATGTCATGCATCTCATATCATGTCATCATGTGCATCTCATTTGCATACGTGTTCGTCTCATGTATCCGAGCATTTTCCCCATTGTCCGTTTTGCAATCCGGCACCCCCACACGCACCGGTGCACCCCTCTTGTTTCTTTTCATGAGCGGGTGTTAAACGTTCTCAGAATGGACCGAGTCTTGCCAAGTGGCCTTGGTATACCACCGGTAGACCACCTGTCAAGTTTCGTTCCATTTGGAGGTCGTTTGATACTCCAACGGTTAACCGGGTAACCGCAAAGTCTTTTTGTGTGTTGCGGCAAACCCCCCTCCAAACAGTTCAATAACCCCTCTAAGTCCCCACCATGCTCTCGGTCCTTCGATCACGATCGTGTGGGCGAAAACCGCACTCCATTTGGAGTCTCCTAGCTCCCTCTACCTATAAATATGTGACCCCTCTCGGATTTCTCGCGCAGATCAAAACCCTAACCCTTCCTCTCTCCGCAGCCGGACGTCTCCGGTCCGGCCGGACGAATCCCGTCGCCGCGCCCGACCGATCGGGGCGCGACACGTGTCCTCCCGTCCGCCTCCGCCGCCGCGGCTCGAGGAGCCCGGATCGGGCCCTCCCGGCCCATCTCCTCGCGTCGCCGCCCCAGCCCGTGTGCGCCTCCGACCGCGACCGCGCCCC
>NC_057814.1:348404958-348414427 GCF_018294505.1 Triticum aestivum
GTCCGCTCCCCAACGCCTCGGCGTCCGTGCCCGTCCTCACCCGTGCCCGCGCCTCGACGCCGTCCCCGCCGTCCTCGCCCGCCGGCGCCTCCTCTCCCCTCTCCAGCAAGAACTCCAGCGAGCCGCCCCGCTGCCTCGGTTCGAGTGCTTGCCCGATCCAGATCCAAAGAGAGGTTGACTTTTTCCCCTAACGTTTTCTGCCAAGTCCCGAGGATATTGCATTATGTGCTCATGTTCATCGCATAATATCTCATTGCATACTACTCTGTTTTCCTTTCATGATATATCAAAATGTTCGCCTCGAGATGCTCTTCATGTTGTTCCATTGTACCATGCTCGTTTGGGTCCATCTTGATGCCCAAATCTCTGGTGCAAGAGTGTTATATGATGTTTACTGCTGTTATTTATCAGAACTTGGTGTTTTGTTATTTTTGCTACATTTGATGTGTGCATCTTTTGGGCATGAGCTCTACAGGTATTTTGATCTATGCCATGCCATATTTACAGAGGTGTATGCCATGTATATTTGTAATCTATGTGGTGACTAGCACGATCATGGAAACTAGGCTTCGTGATGTTTCTGTTTTCAGGGACTTAGGATTTTTGCTAAGTCTGTTACTGCTGTTATTTTGTTGCCATGTATCCATGTGGCTATAAAGAGAGCCATGCTTCTTTTGGGTATGTTCAGTAAGGATGTTTTGTAGATATTTTTATGCTCTATCAATGCCTGCCACTGTTTGCAATTATGGAGTGCCATAGCATGTCTTAATCTTGCTCTACTTTTGCTATGAAATGTTTCTGGCAGAATGTTAACATGATATTCAATTTTGCCAAGGTTGTTGTAGTTGATCCATACATGCTATGAACTTGCTTTTGCCATGGTTAGCTTTATAACCATGCCATCTTGCTGTACATATGCTTGTTTTGTCATGCATTGCTTTGTGATGAGTGAATCAAGCTCACAAACATGCCTTCATAATTCTGTTAGCGCCATGTTCTGTTTTCTGCTAAGTCTGAAACCTGTTGACGAAACTTGCTGTGTTTACATGGGTGCCATCATATCTTCTTATCCTTTTTGGCTTAAGGTCAGTAAGGAACTTTTGTTCTATGCATTTAGTAGATTCATGCCGTGACTTGTTTTGCTATGTTAAGTTCCTGTAGCATGTTGATTGCTTGCTCTGAACATTGCTACCTGATGCTATTTCAGCCATGTCCAGTAATTTCACTAAGTCTGTGAAGCTGATATCTTTTGCACTTTTGCCATGCTTGTTTGGACCTGTTATGGTGTGATCTAGGCGATGCTATGTTGTGGTGCTGTAGCATAGTTACTTGATGTAGTCTAAGTGTTATCATGCTGTTAATCGCAGAATCGTGTCATTCTTGTTTTGCTTGTCATGTGCAAACCGTGCATCCGTTTCCGGTGATCTTTATATCGATTTCTACCAAAATCATCTCATCTTTCCAGTGGCATACTTGGTTTGCCAAGTTACTGCCTTGTTCATCATTTTTCTTCCGGAGCACGCATATGCATCGCATATCACATCTCGCACATCATGCATGTATTGCATCATGTTGCTTAGGCATTTCCCGTGATTGATTGTGGTTCCATTGCTTGTGTTCTTGCTGTGGGTAGAGCCAGAAGACAAGTTCGTGAACGAGCAACCTGTTGAGTACGCTTACGAGGATCAAGCTTTCGACAACTCTGAGAACCTTGCAGGCAAGATGACCATACCCTCGAAATCACTTCTATCTTTGCTTTGCGAGTTGTTCGTTCTATTGCTATGCTGCGCTACCTACCACTTGCTTTATCATGCCTCCCATATTGCCATGTCAAGCCTCTAACCATCCTTTCCTAGCAAACCGTTGTTTGGCTAAGTTACCGCTTTTGCTCAGCCCTTCTTATAGCGTTGGTAGTTGCAGGTGAAGTTGAAGTTGGTTCCATGTTGGAACATGGATATTTTTGGAATATCACAATATCTCTTATTTAATTAATGCATCTATATATTTGGTAAAGGATGGAAGGCTCGGCCTTATGCCTGGTGTTTTGTTCCACTCTTGCCGCCCTAGTTTCCGTCATACCGGTATTATGTTCCTTGAGTTTGCGTTCCTTACGCGGTTGGGTGATTTATGGGACCCTTTGACAGTTCGCCTTGAATAAAACTCCTCCAGCAAGGCCCAATCTTGGTTTCACCATTTTCCACCTAGGCCTTTTTCCCTTGGGTTTACGCGAGCCCGAGGGTCATCTTTATTTAAACCACCGGACCAGTGCTCCTTCGAGTGCTGGCCCAAACCGAGCGATTTCCGGCGCCCCCTGGGCAACCAGGGTCTATGCCAACCCGACGTCTGGCTCATCCGGTGTGCCCTGAGAACGAGATATGTGCAGCTCCTATCGGGATTTGTCGGCACATTCGGGCGGCTTTGATGGTCTTGTTTTACCATTGTCGAAATGTCTTGTAAACCGGGATTCCGAGACTGATCGGGTCTTCCCGGGAGAAGGTTTATCCTTCGTTGACCATGAGAGCTTATAATGGGCTAATTTGGGACACCCCTGCAGGGTATTATCTTTCGAAAGCCGTGCCCGCGGTTATGAGGCAGATGGGAATTTGTTAATGTCCGGTTGTAGAGAACTTGACACTTGACTTAATTAAAATACATCAACCGTGTGTGTAGCTGTGATGGTCTCTTCTCGGCGGAGTCCGGGAAGTGAACATGGTTTGAGTTATGCATGAACGTAAGTAGTTTCAGGATCACTTCTTGATCATTTCTAGCTTCGCGACCGTTGCGTTGCTTCTCTTCTCGCTCTCTTTTGCGTATGTTAGCCACTATATATGCTTAGTGCCTGCTGCAGCTCCACCTCATTACACCATCCTTTCCTATAAGCTTAAATAGTCTTGATCTCGCGGGTGTGAGATTGCTGAGTCCTCGTGACTCACAGATTCTACCAAAACAGTTGCAGGTGCCGATGATGCCAGTGCAGGTGACGCAACCGAGCTCAAGTGGGAGTTCGACGAGGAACGTGGTCGTTACTTTCTTTTCCTGATGATCGGTAGTGGAGCCCAGTTGGGACGATCGGGGATCTAGCATTTGGGGTTATCTTTTTTTCATTTGGATTTGACCGTAGTCGGTCTATGTGTGGATTTTGGATGATGTATGAATTAATTTATGTATTGTGTGAGGTGGCGATTGTAAGACAACTCTCGTTATCCCATTCTTGTTCATTACATGGGATTGTGTGAAGATAACCCTTCTTGCGACAATACCACAATGCGGTTATGCCTCTAAGTCGTGCCTCGACACGTGGGAGATATAGCCGCATCGTGGGCGTTACAAGTTGGTAATCAGAGCCATCCCCGACTTAGGAGCCCCCTCCTTGATCGAATCGCTGGCGTTGTTGAGTCTAGACCAAAAATGTTTTGAGTCTTAGGATTATATATATCGGAGACCAGGATTCTTTTTACTCCTCAGTCCCTTCGTTGCTCTGCTGAGGCCTCCTGACGTAGAAGTTTTGACTCTCCTCTCCTCAAATTTCACTAAAAAAAATTTAGGATCACGCGGGTATCTTGGAAACGTTCCGATGGTTTTGTGACGAGAACATTGTTCTTGGTGCCTCCTGACATTTAGGGGTTGTGGCAGTGTCCAGGGGAGTTGAGCTCCGAGGTGTTGTTGTCACAATTTTAGTTTCGCCGACATCGAAAATCTCTTTTATGCAGTTGTTGGTGAGATCACCTCGACGCCACCCAGTACTGGGGCGGGAGTTTGGGAGTATTGCCATAACTCGTATAACGGATGCTTTTCGAAGGTTGAGGTACACGATTTCCGAAGGTTTCTTGGTTATGTGTTGACGGATGGATACAGCTGGATCTAGGGATTGCTAGTTTGGGTGATATATTTTGTGTCCCCTGTATCCCCAACACCAGATTGCATAACCAGAAAGTTTCGGGAGTTTATAGGTGGGATTCAAGTAGCTCTTAGCATTTCTTCCCGCAGATATTTGGTTTGTGATTGCGTAATCCTTACCACTTATTTGTTCCAGTCGTACCTTGTTATTTTATTCATCAACCCTTTATCAAGTGGCTTCTCACCTTAATGGAAGTGTGATGATTTACTATGGAATTCATTCGTTCATCCTTGTTTGAATGTTTATTGTGAAGACTATATGTTGCAATTTCTATCCGTTGATTCAACTTGTCTATTTGTCTATCAAGATGCTAACAGATGTCACCCTCTTCAGGATGGCTCCGCCAACGCGTCAGAATCCGGAACGCAATGAAGGGAGTCAGGCGAACCCTCCGCCACCACCTCCGCCTCCGGAGGCATGGCAAGCTATCATGGCAACCACCAACGCCAATGCTCAGATGATTTTGCAACTCTTGCAAGAACGCACCCAAGGGCAAGGCAATCAAGGAAATCAAGACCAAGGCAACAATCAGCCTCACTTCGCTACCCTCAACCAGTTCCTCGCAAATCAGCCGAAGTCTTTCAGCTGCTGTGCCGAGGCCACAGATGCCGATGATTGGCTCGTGGACATCAACAAGCATTTTGAATGTAGCAATGTCAGGCCTGAGGACTTTGTCAAGTTCGCTTCTTTTCAACTCAAGGATCAAGCTGCCGAGTGGTATCAACAATACAAAGATTCCAGAGGAGGTCGTGTGATTACCTGGGATGATTTCCGCCGAGACTTCAAAGCTCACCACATTCCACAAAGTGTTGTTGAGAGCAAGCGTGAGGAGTTCCGCAATCTCAAGCAAGGCAGCATGTCCGTGTATCAATACAATACCCAGTTTCAGAAACTCGCTCGCTTCGCTAAGCAACACGTTCCTGATGAAAAGAGCATGATCTATCAATTCAGAGGTGGCCTCAGAGAAGATCTGCAATTACCTCTCGTGCTTTTTGAGCCGACCAAGTATGATGATTTCTACAATATGGCACTAAAGCAAGAGGCTGCTCAGCTCAAGTGTGAGGCTTCTAAGAAGAGAGTCAGGGACGCAGTTCAGTCTTCTTCTTCCTCACTAGTTGCTGCTAAGCAACAGAAGTTCTGGTTGCCTCCTCCTCCTCCGTTTCGTCAGCCTTTCCAGCAGAAGAACAAAGGTGGCCATGGATCTTCCCACTCATCCAACCTTGGCTATCAGAACAAGTCTCAGAATCAAGCTCCAAAGTCGAATGCTCCTTATCATCGTCCACTCTCGGAGGTGACTTGCAACAAGTGTCAGCAGAAAGGTCACTATGCTAACAAGTGCTTCAACCAAAGGCGCCTTCCGCCTCCTCGTCCTGTGAGATCTTCCAGCAATGCAGTGGTCAAACATAATCCCAAGTCTGCAAAGGTGAACATGATGAATGCAGCTCAAGCGGAGGAATCTACTGATGTGATAATGGGTAATCATCCTGTTAATGACTTTCCTGCAAAAGTTCTTTTTGATACTTGTGCATCGCATTGTTTCATGTCAAGATCATTTGTTGCAAAGCATGATTTCATTTCAGAAATGTTGGAAAAACCCATGGGAGTTGTTTCTCCGGGCTCTTCTATGAGGGCTACCACAATGATTCTAGATGTTTCTATCAAGATGGGCAACTATAAATTTCTGTCTAAACCTTTTGTTCTTGGCGACTCTGATATTGATCTAATTCTCGGGATGGACTGGCTTTCTAAGCACAAGGCTCAACTTGATTGTCCTGCCAGGGAAATTCAATTGACACACTCTTCTGAGGATGTTATCATCTATGCCGCTCGTGATGAAACCATTCGGTTATTTTCTCTCAATGAGAAGGGCAAGTTGGATGCTATTTCTCAAATTCCAGTCGTTTGTGAGTATCAAGATGTCTTTCCAGAAGAGCTTCCAGGTATGCCTCCTCACCAGCCAGTTGAGTTCGTTATCGATCTTGAGCCCGACACTGAACCCGTTTGCAAGCGTCCATACAAGCTTGGACCCAAGGAGCTGAAGGAATTGAAGAAACAGCTCGATGAACAAGAGCGTCTGGGTTTGATCAGACCAAGTTCATCTCCATGCGGTTGTGGTGTTCTTTTTGTCCACAAGAAGGATGGCACGGACCGACTTTGTGTCGACTACTGTCCAATGAACAAGAAGACAATCAAGAACAAGTATCCACTTCCCAACATCAATGAGTTATTCGAGTAACTTAAAGGTGCTAAAGTATTCTCCAAGCTTGACCTTCGAATGGGTTATCATCAGATTCGCATTCATGAAGAAGATATTCCCAAGACAGCATTCAGAACAAGCTTTGGTTCTTATGAATATACTGTCATGTATTTCGGCCTTGTCAATGCTCCTCCAACATTCTCTCGGATGATGAATTTCATCTTCAACCCCTATACCAATGAATTCGTCCTGGTGTATCTTGATGATATCTTGGTCTTCTCCAAGAATAAGAAGGATCATGCCAAACATTTGCGATTGGTGCTCGACAAGCTCAGAGAGTATCAATTCTATGCGAAGTTTTCCAAATGTGAGTTTTGGCTTGATGAAGTTCTTTACCTTGGTCATATCATCTCTGCCAAGGGCATCACTGTTAATCCCGAGAAGGTGTCTGCAATTGTGAATTGGGAACCTCCTCAGAATCTCAAGCAGCTCCGCAGTTTTCTTGGTCTTGCAAGCTATTGCCGAAGATTCGTTGAGAATTTCTCTAAGATTGCAAAGCCTCTTTCCAACCTCCTCCAGAAGCATGTGAAGTATGTCTGGACTCCTGAGTGTGACGTTGCTTTCAACACTCTCAAAGAGAAACTCGTCACAGCTCCTGTATTAACTCCTCCTGACGAATCCAAGCCATTCGAAGTTTTCTGTGATGCTTCTCTTCAAGGTCTCGGTGCTGTGTTAATGCAAGAGAAGAAAGTTGTGGCCTATACTTCTCATCAGTTGAAGCCCAACGAAAAGAACTACCCCACTCACGATCTTGAGTTGGCGGCAGTTGTCCATGCATTAATAACATGGAGACATCTCTTGTTGGGAAGAAAAGTGGACATATTCACCGATCACAATAGTCTCAATTATATCTTCACTCAGCCCAACCTCAACCTCAGACAAACTCGATGGGTCGAAATGATTCAAGAGTACAATACGAGTATTGAATATACTCCAGGCAAGGCCAATGTCATTGCAGATGCTTTGAGCAGGAAGGCTTATTGCAACAGCTTAGTTCTCAAGCCATTCCAACCGGATCTTTGTGAAGCTTTCCGCAAGCTGAATCTCCAAGTTGTTCCTCAAGGCTTTCTTGCCAACCTCATAGTCTCTCCTACTTTGGAAGATCAAATTCGTGAGGCACAACTCCTGGATACCATGGTGAAGAAGGTGAAACGTGGTATCGACAAGGGTCTTTCCAAATACAAGTGCTATCGCATTGATGACAGAGACACTTTATTCTTCGAGGACCGGATTGTGGTTCCTAAAGGTGATCTAAGGAAAGTCATTATGAACGAGGCGCACAATTCTCTTCTTTCCATTCATCCTGGAAGTACGAAGATGTACCATGACCTCAAGCAGTCGGTGGACTCGAATGAAGCGAGAAATCGCTCAATTCGTGAACGAATGTGATGTCTGTCGAAGGGTGAAAGCAGAACACCAACGACCAGCTGGTCTCCTCCAACCTCTTGCTATCCCAGAATGGAAGTTTGATCATATCGAAATGGACTTCGTGACTGGATTTCCCAAGTCCAAGCGCGGAAATGATGCTATCTTCGTTGTCATCGACAAGCTTACTAAAGTGGCTCATTTCCTTCCAATCAAAGAATCTATCACAGTAGCTCAGTTGGCAGAGCTATACACCTCCAGGATTGTCTCCTTGCACGGCATTCCACTATTGATTTCTTTAGGTCGTGGAAGCATCTTCACTTCTAAGTTCTGGGACTCCTTCCAGAAGGCCATGGGCACCAACATTCGCTTCAGCACAGCTTTCCATCCTCAAACTAGTGGCCAAGTCGAGCGAGTCAATCAAATCCTTGAAGATATGCTCAGGGCTTGTGTCATTTCCTTTGGCATGAAGTGGGAAGATTGTCTTCCATATGCCGAATTCTCCTACAACAACAGTTTCCAAGCGAGTTCGGGCAAGGCCCCATTCGAGATTCTCTATGGCAGAAAGTGTCGTACTCCTCTCAATTGGTCGGAGACTGGTGAATGCCAACTTCTTGGCAATGACTTAATCGCAGAGGCTGAAGAAATGTGTAAAGTCATCCATGAAAATCTCAAAGCCGCGCAATCGCGCCAGAAGAGTTACTATGATAGGGAGCACCGTGACTTGGCTTTCGAGATCGGAGACCATGTCTACCTCCGCGTCTCTCCAATATAAGGCACTCGTCGCTTCGGTATCAAAGGGAAGCTTGCCCTAGATATGTGGGTCCTTTCAAGATCATTGGCAAAAGAGGCGACCTCGCCTATCAACTTGAGCTTCCCTCCAACTTCGTGAACATGCACGATGTATTCCACGTGTCACAGCTTCACAAGTGCTTCAAGACGCCCGAGCGCACCATCAACTTCGAAGAGATTGACCTCCAAGAAGATTTGTCATATCATGAGCACCCCGTTGCTATTCTTGAAGAAACTGAGCGCAAGACTCACAACAAGTCAATCAAATTCCTGAAAGTGAAGTGGTCGCACCATTCTGACCGGGAAGCCACCTGGGAACGCAAGGACCATCTCCGTTCCGAATATCCGGAGTTCTTTCAGTCCTAGATCTCGGGACGAGATCCTCTCGTAGTGGTGGAGTGTTGTAACACCCCGGATGTAACTTTCCATATTTGTAACTCCAACTCCTGCCATTTTCGGCTATGTGTTATGATATTCCCTTCGTGGTCGGGTTTGTTTTTTTTTCGTTTTGCATTTTGTTCATGTCATGCATCTCATATCATGTCATCATGTGCATCTCATTTGCATACGTGTTCGTCTCATGTATCCGAGCATTTTCCCCGTTGTCCGTTTTGCAATCCGGCACCCCCACACGCACCGGCGCACCCCTCTTGTTTCTTTTCGTGAGCGGGTGTTAAACGTTCTCGGATTGGACCGAGTCTTGCCAAGTGGCCTTGGTATACCACCGGTAGACCACCTGTCAAGTTTTGTTCCATTTGGAGGTCGTTTGATACTCCAACGGTTAACCGGGTAACTGCAAAGTCCTTTTGTGTGTTGCAGCAAACCCCCTCCAAACAGTTCAATAACCCCTCTAAGTCCCCTCCATGCTCTCGGTCGTTCGATCACGATCGTGTGGGCGAGAACCGCGCTCCATTTGGAGTCTCCTAGCTCCCTCTACCTATAAATATGTGTTCCCTCTCGGATTTCTCGCGCAGATCAAAACCCTAACCCTTCCTCTCTCCGCAGCCAGATGTGTCCGGTCCGGACGGACGAATCCCGCCGCCGCGCCCGACCAATTGGGGCGCGACACGTGTCCTCCCGTCCGCCTCCGCCGCCGCGGCCCGGGGAGCCCGGATCGGGCCCTCCCGGCCCATCTCCTCGCGCCGCCGCCCGAGCCC
>NC_057814.1:348414986-348490245 GCF_018294505.1 Triticum aestivum
CCGCGCCCGCCGACCGCCGTCCGCACCCGCGGCCGCCCGCGCCCGCCAACCACCGTCCGCTCCCCAACGCCTCGGCGTCCGTGCCCGTCCTCACCCGGGCGCGCGCCTCGACGTCGTCCCCGCCATCCTCGCCCGCCGGCGCCTCCTCTCGCCTCTCCGGCAAGAACTCCGGCGAGCCGCCCCGCTGCCTTGGTTCGAGTGCTTGCCCGATCCAGATCCAAAGAGAGGTTGACTTTTTCCCCTCTCGTTTTCTGCCAAGTCCCGAGGATATTGCATTATGTGCACATGATCGCATCATATCTCATTGCATACTGCTCCGTTTTGCATGCATGATATATCGAAATGTTCGACTCGAGATGCTCTTCATTTTGTTCCATTGTGCCATGCTCGTTTGAGTCCATCGCGATGCCCAAATCTCTGGTGCAATAGTGCTATATGATGTTTACTTCTGTTATTTATCAGAACTTGGTGTTTTGTTATTTTTGCTACATTTGATGTGTGCATCTTTTGGGCATGAGCTCTACAGGTGCTTTGTTCTATGCCATGCCAGCTTTACAGAGGTGTATGCCATGTATTTGTTTGATCTATGTGGCGACTAGCACAACCATGCAAACTAGGCTTCGTGATGTTTCTCTTTTCAGGGACTTAGGATTTTTGCCGTCTGTTACTGCTGTTATTTTGTTGCCATGTATCCATGTGGGTACAGGGAGATACGTGCTTCTTTTGGGTATGTTCAGTAAGGATGTTTTGTAGATATAGTTATGCTCTATCCATCCATGCCACTGTTTGAAATTATGTAGTGCCATAGCATGTTCTAATCTTGCTCTACGTTTGCTATAAAATGTTTCTGGCAGAATGTTAACATGATATTCAATTTTACCAAGGTTGTTCTTGTTGATACATACATGCTATGAACTTGCTCTTGCCATGGTTAGCTTCATAAACATGCCATCTTGCTGTTGGTATGCTTGTTTTGTCATGCATTGCTTTGTGATGAGTGAATCAAGCTCACAAAGATGCCTTCATAATTCTGTTAGCGCCATGTTCTGTTTTCTGCCAAGTCTGAAACCTGTTGACGAAACTTGCTGAGTTTACATGGGTGCCATCATATCTTCTTATCCTTTTTGGCTTAAGGTCAGTAAGGGACTTTTGTTCTATGCATTTAGTAGATTCATGCAATGCCTTGTTTTTCTATGTTAAGTTCCTGTAGCATGTTGATTGCTTGCTCTGAACATTGCAACCTGATGCTGTTTCAGCCATGTCCAGTAATTTCAGTCTGTGAAGCTGATATCTTTTGCACTTTTGCCATGCTTGTTTGGACCTGTTATGGTGTGATCTAGCCATAGCTCAGTGTTCATCTTTTGTCAAGCATCTCCTGTAGATTATTTCCGCATGGTTTGTTGCTATGTTGGGGTGCCATAGTATAGTTACTTGATGTAGTCTAAGTGTTATCATGCTGTTAATCGCAGAATCGTGTCATTCTTGTTTTGCTTGCCGTTTGCAAACCGTGCATCCGTTTCCGGTGATATTTATATCGATTTCTACCAAAATCATCTCATCTTTCCAGTGGCATACTTGGTTTGCCAAGTTACTGCCTTGTTCATCATTTTTCTTCCGGAGCACGCATATGCATCGCATATCACATCTCGCACATCATGCATGTATTGCATCATGTTGCTTAGGCATTTCCCGTGATTGATTGTGGTTCCATTGCTTGTGTTCTTGCTGTGGGTAGAGCCAGAAGACAAGTTCGTGAACGAGCAACCTGTTGAGTACGCTTACGAGGATCAAGCTTTCGACAACTCTGAGAACCTTGCAGGCAAGATGACCATACCCTCGAAATCACTTCTATCTTTGCTTTGCGAGTTGTTCGTTCTATTGCTATGCTGCGCTACCTACCACTTGCTTTATCATGCCTCCCATATTGCCATGTCAAGACTCTAACCATCCTTTCCTAGCAAACCGTTGTTTGGCTAAGTTACCGCTTTTGCTCAGCCCTTCTTATAGCGTTGGTAGTTGCAGGTGAAGTTGAAGTTGGTTCCATGTTGGAACATGGATATTTTTGGAATATCACAATATCTCTTATTTAATTAATGCATCTATATATTTGGTAAAGGATGGAAGGCTCGGACTTATTCCTGGTGTTTTGTTCCACTCTTGCCGCCCTAGTTTCCGTCATACCGGTATTATGTTCCTTGAGTTTGCGTTCCTTACGCGGTTGGGTGATTTATGGGACCCCCTTGACAGTTCGCCTTGAATAAAACTCCTCCAGCAAGGACCAATCTTGGTTTCACCATTTGCCACCTAGGCATTTTTCCCTAGGGTTTTCGCGAGCCCGAGGGTCATCTTTATTTAAACCCCCGGACCAGTGCTCCTTCGAGTGCTGGCCCAAACCGAGCGATGTCGGGGCCCCCTAGGCAACTAGGGTCTATGCCAACCCGACGTCTGGCTCATCCGGTGTGCCCTGAGAACGAGATATGTGCAGCTTCTATCGGGATTTGTCGGCACATTCGGGCGGCTTTGCTGGTCTTGTTTTACCATTGTCGAAATGTCTTGTAAACCGGGATTCCGAGACTGATCGGGTCTTCCCAGGAGAAGGTTTATCCTTCGTTGACTATGAGAGTTTATAATGGGCTAAGTTGGGACACCCCTGCATGGTATTATCTTTCGAAAGCCGTGCCCGCGGTTATGAGGCAGATGGGAATTTGTTAATGTCTGGTTGTAGAGAACTTGACACTTGACTTAATTAAAATACATCAACCGTGTGTGTAGCCGTGATGGTCTCTTCTCGGCGGCGTCCGGGAAGTGAACACGGTTTGAGTTATGCATGAACGTAAGTAGTTTTAGGATCACTTCTTGATCATTTCTAGCTTCGCGACCGTTGCGTTGCTTCTCTTCTCGCTCTCTTCTACGTATGTCAGCCACTATATATGCTTAGTGCCTGCTGCAGCTCCACCTCATTACACCATCCTTTCCTATAAGCTTAAATAGTCTTGATCTCGCGGGTGTGAGATTGTTGAGTCCTCGTGACTCACAGATTCTACCAAAACAGTTGCAGGTGCCGACGATGCCAGTGCAGGTGACGCAACCGAGCTCAAGTGGGAGTTCGATGAGGAACATGGTTGTTACTATGTTTCTTTTCCTGATGATCAGTAGTGGAGCCCAGTTGGGACGATCAGGGATCTAGCATTTGGGGTTATCTTTTTTTCATTTGGATTTGACCGTAGTCGGTCTATGTGTGGATTTTGGATGATGTATGAATTAATTTATGTATTGTGTGAAGTGGCGATTGTAAGCCAACTCTCGTTATCCCATTCTTGTTCATTACATGGGATTGTCTGAAGATAACCCTTCTTGCGACAATACCACAATGCGGTTATGCCTCTAAGTCGTGCCTCGACACGTGGGAGATATAGCCGCATCGTGGGCATTACAGGGGAAGACTCCATAGCTCACGCGGCCACTGTGGTAGGACGCAGACGAGCACAGCACGCGGGTGGAGATGAGCACAGGGGCACGGCCGTACTGTGCACTTGGCCTTGTCATGCCCATGCTCACTTCGGTGAAGTCCAGCGTCAGCGAGTGGCAGGGAGGGGTCAAGGGCGATGAGACGAGGGTGGTGGCGCGGTGCGGCAACCTGAGGCGAGCTCCGATGCGGGCACGAGCGAAACAGAGCCACTGGCGACGTAGAGCGCGTCGAATATATGATAGGGGCCTTGTCCTCGCGTGGTCACCCCATGAACTCCGGCTACACGACGCGCTGAGCATTAAATTCATGTCTGGGGTGTTGTCTTCGCAAGGCTAGTTCGATCCAAGCATCCAAGTTAATGCCAGGCCGACTGGGTGAGTCTGCAGCTTCTTGGCAAGTTTTCTGGACAGAAACTTTGGAGGTTAATAGAGAAAAATTTCTGCGTCATTGGATCATGGAAATATGCACTTCCTTCACAACATGCATTTTCTGACCATAATAGAAAAGATTTTCTGTAGCAAAAATATTCCAAATAACAATGAAATATTTTTGCACACGGAGGAATGCCAAGGTCCAAAGAATATTCAGGAATTTTCTCAGATTTTTGTGGGCAAGAAAATGAGGGTTGCTTTGGAGCAGAAGTGACTGAAGTGTGATTTCAGAGATAAAATGAATATTTTTCTTTTAAGAGGGCAAGCGATGGGTTTAGAGGTGAGATGAGCCACTTGGGTGAAAATCAACGGAATGCCCAAGTGATGAAGTACAAATGAGTTGATTCAAAAAGTCAAATTCAATTCAAAGAGCAATAAAACTGAGAAAAATAAAAAGGGCAAAAACCAGGTTGTCACAAACCCCCCCTTAGGATGAATCTCGTCCTTGAGACTCGGTTGCTCAGGAAACAATTCGGGATAAGTTGTCCTTAAAAAGTCCTCTCTTTCCCTGGTAGCTTCACCTTTGGTATGGTCTTCCCACTGCACTTTGTAAAACTTAACTGCCTTGCTGTGGGTGACTCTTTCCATCTCATCCAGTATTCGGAAAGGTTTCTCTGCATATGTCAGATCCTTAGCAAGCTATATTTCTGCCATATCAGTCCGTTTCTCAGGGGGTGAGATACACCTTCGCAACTGTGATACGTGAAAGACATCATGTATCTCTGACAGTTCCGGAGGAAGTTCCAATTGATATGCCACTGTGCCAACCTTGGACATGACTGGAAAAGGACCAATATACCTTGGTGGAAGCTTTCCCTGATTCTCATATCTCTTGACTCCTTTCATAGGGGTGACTCGGAGGTAGACATATTCACTAGGTTCAAAACAGATCTGTCGGTGCTTAGCATCATAGTAGCTCTTTTGCCGAGACTTGGCTAGTTGTAATTTGTGTCAGATTTCCCTGACTTGCTTCTCAGCTTCCATCATCAAGTCTGTCCCGAAAATACGACTGTCTCCGGTCTGGGACCAGTTTAAGGGGGTACGGCGCTTGCGTCTATACAAGGCTTCATATGGTGACATCTTGAAGCTGGCTTGATAGTTGTTGTTGTAGGAAAACTCGGCGTAGGGTAAGTTATCTTCCCCTTTAGATCCTTGAGAAAGAGCACATGCCCTGAGCATGTCCTTGAGTATTTGATTTACTCGCTCCGTCTGGCCATCTGTATGAGGGTGATAAGCTGTGCTATACTTCAATGATGTCCCCAAAGCTTGGTGAAGATGTGACCAGAATGCTGGGGTGAAAAGGGATCCTCGATCTGATGTGATAGTTCTTGGCATGCCATGTAGACTGACGATTCTGGATACATAGAGTTGGGCCAGTGGATCTGCACGGTACATCGCTCGGATAGGAATGAAGTGGGCCACCTTGGTTAGCATGTCCACCATGACCCATATAGCATTGTTCCCACGGGGAGTGTTGGGAAGACCGGTGATGAAGTCCAAGCAAACATCGTCCCATTTCCACTATGGAATGGGCAATGGTTGAAGTAGTCCGACAGGTTTTTGGTGTTCCGCCGCCTTCACTCATGTGACAGCCTGATTTTGGCCCTTTCTTTTTCTTTTGTTTTTCTGAGATTTTTGCCTAGGTTTTCTTTTTCCGTGGCTATGTGGACTGGAAAATGAAGAAGATGACCTCTTCTTTCCTTCCAGAGTGGCTTGTCATCCTCATATCCATACCTAGACCTTGCCATTTCCATCTTGGACCAACCCCAATAATCTTTTCCTTGAGAATATTCCTTTTTCTGTTAATGGAATAACTCAATTTGCCCTAGGTTGTGAAGCAACCTATATTTCCATCACTCCTAAAATTCCCAAATAATTCTTATAAATTGCTTGGGTCATATCTTCCTCAAATATGGCAAAATATTTCACTTGCCATGTTTTCCATCATGCTCAAATAATTCATTCCCTATTCTGTCCTAAATAGCACATTGTGAAGCAAGTGCTATTTATCTTTGCCCAATTGACTCCAAACTTCTTGGACATCTTTTCATGTCCATATCATTGCCACATGCCAAAATGCAACTTCATTTGCCTAGTGACTATTTATCAATGATTTTCCAAAGTTTCTGTCCAGAAAGAAACTTTGTGAAGGAGGTACAAGCTAGGCATATCCAAATGCGTTGAAATTTATGCATGACCTCAATATCATCATATCATAGCCCTCCACAAAATTTGAGCTCATGTCATGCATCCCTGCGAGCTCATCTTCAATTCTTTGATTCTGTCCAAAATTTTAGTTTGTGAAGCAAGTATATGTTATATTGCTTCAATTAAGCTGAAAATTTTCCTAGACCTTCTCCTACCCATATAACCTATCTCCACCAAATTTGGGCATAATTTTCCAAGCCATTTTCCCTCAGGAATCTCTGCAAGTTTCTGTCCAGTAGGGATATTTGTGAAGCAAGTACCATTTTGGTTTATCCAATTGGTATTAAAATTTTATAGCATCTTCATGTGACCAAATAACCCTTCAATGCCAAACTTCAGCCCAAGTGGATGCACTATGGGGCTGCTACTTCTATGTCTACATTTCTAGACAGTGTGGCACTTTCTATAGCAACTACTAGCTAACCCCTCCCCTTGAGCTGAAACCCTGCCATCTTACTCACCTTAGTGAGTGATCAACCCCAGTCAAACCTCAGTCTAACCCTCCCGAACAATCTTCTGAAGAAGGCATCAAACATCTTGCTGTTCAGCTGGTTTGGAGCCTTCTGTTTTTCTCTTCTTTGCACCTGAACCGTGTTGTTGCTTTCTCTGGACTAAGGGTAGCAGGGTAATTCCAGCAGACATGATTTGGCTGATCGTTGTGCCCCGCACACGCCATCTCAAGTGGTGACCACGTGTCATGCCGGCCAAACGCGTGCTCTGGCGCCTCTGTCTTCTTCTCCCTCTCTGTGCACTCGTCCCCTCATCGCCTGACCCTGTCTAGCGTGTTCCTCGCGTCGTCGCCGTCTCTCTAGAGCTCTTGCCCCCTCCGTCTTCTTCTGTGGTGAGCCGTCCCCGTAACCGCACAGTTCCGGCCCATGACCGCGTCGTCTTCCTCGGCCGTGTCTTCTTCCTCCTCTTGTCCCCGAGCGCTGCCTCATCTCCGTGACCTCTGCGCCTCATCCGTTCCCACCCTCGTAGACTTCCCGCGCCCTCCCCGTGATCGCTGGGCCTCGCTAGAGTTCGGCCGGACACGAGAGGCGACACCCGAGCCAACCGCCTCGCCCCGCCTATATAAAGATCACCCGAGCCCCTCTAGAGCACCTCATCAGCCTCATCTCACTCCCACAGTCCTCCCCAACCCATCCATCCTTCTCCAGGAGCTCCCTGCTCGCCCTCCGTCCACTTTGGCCGCCGCGGGCCTCAGCTCGAATTCGAGGTCTGCGGCGCACCCCGCCCCATCTAGCCATCACCATAGGACTCCACCACCCCTCCTGAACCCCTCCGATGCCTCGGCCCCTTCTCTCCCCCACCGCGGCGCCGTGCCCGATCCCAGCCGAAGCTCCCCTCCGCCGCGGCCGATGCCCCGCCCATTCATGTGGTCTCCGGTGTCCGTGACCTGGCCCATCCGACGCGGCTCCGTCTCCCAAACAGGCCGATGGTCCGAGCGCCACGGATGGTGGCCCATAGCGCCGGCAGTCATCGCCGGCGCGCTCGGCCTCGGGCCTCCTCTGTGCGGCGTCGGGGGGAAAGGAGGAAGAAGGAGGGAATAGAGAGAGAGGTGGGCGGGCCCCACCAGTCAGCCACATAGGAGCCGGCCCCACTTTGACTCCGCCCGGTGACATGGATAAGTGGTTGACCCCTCCGCCAAGGGACTTGTTTGCAATATTTCTTTTTGCAGATTAGTCCTTGAATTTCAAACCCTCATATCTTTTTGTCCGTAACTCCGATCGAGGTGATTCCAACTCCTACTTCCTCGTCTCATCGAGCCCTTTTTGTTGGCATCATTTTCACTATGGTTTGACATACTGGAAATGACCTTATTGCCCTTGCCCCTAATCAGGCCCCTCCGAGAGAGAAACCTTTCCGGTGTTTCATCCCGCGATCGTTCCGCACTACTCCCCGGTGCCTTCTTCATCCCCAGGAAAGCCACAACCACCATTTGCATGACAGCCATGTAGTAGCATTGGTTTTCAACTCGAGTCTTAAATAACAGTTTGTTTGTTTTGCTACTACTATCGTTGTTGCGGTTATGCTATGCATATGTGTTTACTTTCATGATATGTTCTTATGCACCTGATTATCATATACTAGTTGTTAGTATTTCTGTCGTATGTCTTGTTTGGTAGTATTAAATGTTGATGTTGGTCATGTACTTCATAGCATGACTATCGTCTGCTACCGAGTACCGTGATTATGCATGTTCCATTGCATCTAGCTGGTCATATGCTTCGTGGTAGTATTTTTTATATGTTCTTGCTTACTATTTATTGTTGATGCTAGTGGTCATTGTCAGTATCAAAACCGGCGGATCTCGGGTAGGGGGTCCCGAACTGTGCATCTAAGGTCGATGGTAACAGGAGACAGGGGACACGATGTTTACCCAGGTTCAGGCCCTCGGTATGGAGGTAATACCCTACTTCTTGCTTGATTGATCTTGATGAATATGAGTATTACAAGAGTTGATCTACCACGAGATCGTAATGGCTAAACCCTAGAAGTCTAGCATGTATGACTACGGTAATGAGTATCTCCCCCTCGGGACTAAGTCCTCCGGTTTATATAGACACCGGGAGGATCTAGGGTTACACAAGGTCGGTTACAAAGGAAAGGAATATACATATTTGGTCGCCAAGCTTGCCTTCCACGCTAAGCAGAGTCCCATCCGGACACGGGCGCAGTCTTCGGTCTTCATATCTTCACAGCCCATCAGTCCGGCCCATGGCTAACAGGCCGGACGCCCGAGGACCCCTTAGTCCAGGACTCCCTCAGTAGCCCCTGAACTTGGCTTCAATGACTAGGAGTCCGGCGCGCAGATTTGTCTTCGGCATTGCAAGGCGGGTTCTCCTTCCCGCACTCCAAGATAGTCTCCAGACGTAATGATTGCATCCGGACCTGTAACACGCACTACACACAACCACAGAGAGAATATAATACTCCACGAGTCCAATCCGCTGACCACTTTTTACAACATGACATCACGTCTGCCCGGTCCTAATTTTGAACCATTTTTCGTCTATCGCTCCATGTTTCGAGACGTGGTTGCCATTGGCACGTCTTGTCAAAGCACAGATCGTGTGCCCTTATTGCGGGATTCTCGTCAATACGGGCGTGGGTAACCCAACCGTGCTGTTTACACGGCCCTTGGGAATAGGCGAGTTTAAGGCGAGTGGGGAGGCGCTTGATATTTATGGCCTTTATAAGGGGATAAGGATTCCCTTTTTTGACCCACGCCCTCTCTCTTTCTCTACCCTTCCATCCTTGCGCTCCAGTGCCCAAGTTCTAGCTTCCCCCGTTCGAGAAAGCACTCCAATCATGTCCGGATTCGGAGCTGGAGGCAAGTGGATGGCCTCCTCCGTTAAGAAGAAGGACATCAAGGAGCTCCGGGAGGCCGGATACCTGGCCAAGGAGATCGTTCACCGACTCCCGGCCAAGGGACATATCGTCCCTACCCCAGAGCCTAATGAGAGTGTTGTGTTTCTCACACATTTCGTCCGCGGGCTGGGATTCCCTCTCCACCCGTTCGTCCGTGGACTGATGTTTTACTACGGGCTAGACTTCCATGATCTAGTCCCCAACTTTATCCTCAACATCTCGGCATTCATTCTCGTTTGCGAGGCCTTTCTCCGCATCCCACCTCACTTCGGCCTATTGCTAAAGACCTTCAATGTGAAGCCGAAGGGGGTGAGCGGCCAACAAGCAGAGTGCGGAGGCGCCATGGTGGGCAAGATGCCCAATGTCACCAGGCCCGAGGGCACCTTTGCGGAGACAATGAAGGGGTGGCAGTCGGGGTGGTTCTACATCATCGAGCCGCGTGACACCAACTGGGCGGCGGCCCTCGAATTCTGATTCGGAGTTCCGATGTGGCTCACCTCCTGGCAAGAGAGGGGTCTAACTCGGGGTTCCTCGAACGAGCTGACTGGGCTCCAGACGTGGATCCAGAACATGATAACCAAGAAAATCAAGCTTGTTAACGTGATCCAGGTTATGCTTATTTGCCGGATCCTTCCGTGCAAACGCCGGACTTGCTATTTGTGGGAGTTCAACTCGGCCAAGCACCATACGCTAGTAGAGCTCTTCGGCACAACGCACGAAGACATCTGGAAAGTGCTCTTTAAGGCCGGCGAGACACCACCGCCGACGACCAAGGGTCGCGAGCTTAGCTTAAAGCGCCAGGCGAATTCGGTAAGTTCTTTCATGTTTTCAAGGTATACCCTTTACTGTCATATTTTGAGGAAGGAGTCTAAGCCTTCCCGTCAATTTTGTCAGGCCCGGATCGAGGTAGTAGGACGGATTAACTGTCTGGCTCCGCTGCCCGAAGACCAAGAATTCCCGCTTCTGAGGAAGATGCTGTTTCCGGCGCCTTATGATGTGCCGGAGAAGAAGGCCAAGAAAACGGCCAAGGGGGCCAGGAGTTGCCTTCGCCGAAAAGGCGCTTCGGACATGACGTCCGAAGACGAGACTCACTCTTCAGCCGCCGAAGACGACGACGAAGAAAAGGAAGAAAGAGGCTTCCCCCCTGAGGGGAAGGAAGAAAAGGGGGGCCTCACCAAATCTGGAGGCAAAGGTGACCAAGAGGGGGAAGGGCTCCCTCGTGGATAACTCCGCGTGGGATGTCGATAGCAGCCCGGAGCGACCCCCCCGAACCAAGCCTCGGGCCGCCTCGTAAGTACCTTATGCACATCCAAATGTCTGGCATTTCAACTTTGCATTATTAATATGTTTAAATTATGCTATTGCAGTCCGGCCCGCGACAGCTCCCCGCGATCCTCAACTGGAGGTTTGCTAGATTCAAAGGAGATGGCCAGAGTGTCACCGTCGCCCGCTCACTCTCCCCCGGCCAAGGGTAATGAAGAGGTGGTGTCCCAAAGGACCTTCCCAGGTCAGGGAGAGGCTCCGAAGGCTGTCGAGGTGGTGCCAAAAGATAACTCCTCGGTTGCTGGATACATGGGGGAAAAGCCCCCATGGGGACTGGTGATGGGGGACAAGTTCAATTCGGCCCCCAACCAGATACCATTCCGGGGACCCACACGGCTCCGGAGTGGAGCGAGCAGCCTTCCTCGAAAGGAGGAGGTCTGCCTGTTCCGCCGGTGACCTCTATTCAGCCAGAGGCACCGGATAATCTGCTGGCAGCGCTGCGAGGCGCTTCCATTGTGGATGAACACCGTGTCCTTATGGGTACGGTGATTGAGAAGGTTCGGTCCACCAAAAGCGGACTAACCGAAGCCTGCGCTAGCCTTTTAACAGGCTTTGAGGTAAGTGATGTAATTGTAGAAAGAATATCACAGTGTAGACAGTAGCCCCTCATGCTCTGTTTGGTGTTCGGAAAGAAAAAGCCGAATAGAGGATCAAAATAATTTTCGCAGGAGTCTAACATAAGATGTCTATGTGAATAAGCAGGCGTCGCTGCTGGCTGCTGCTGCTCATACCGCGGATGTCTCCGGACTAAAGCAGGACCTGGAGCGGGCCGAGGAAGAGCTCGGCCTCGTGAAGAAGAAGCTGGAGGATAGCCAAGGTATACAATAACCTGTGTTTATTTTTAGGAAGGATGAATGGTTTGTGCTGACTAGAGTGTCATGAACTTTAATAGGGGCCATGGCCAAGGTGGCAGCCCTCAAGAAGGTGTTAGCCGAGGCCGAGGACAAAGCGGCCAAGGAACACGCCGTGCGTGAGAAGCACGAGGCCCAGGTCTGCGAGGTCCAGCAAGAGCTCCAAGACGCCGTCAAGAAGTATGAGTCCTTGGAGCGTGATTCTAAGACGCAAGGGTCCGAACTTGCGAAGGCCCGCCAGAGCGCACGAGATGCCCGAGCCGAAGCCCAAAGCGCCCTCCAAGAAATCCAGGCAGCCAAGAAAATCGCAGCGGGTAAGGCTTTCATTATGCAAAGCAAGTCTGTGAAGGAAACGTTCTTTTTACTTACCCAAATTTGGAGCTCTCCAGGGGCGTTTACGGATTTGCCGCGCAGCGTATCGGATGCTGCCGAGTTCTATCGAGCGGAAGAAGGGAGTTCCCCGGAGAAGCTATTCTGGTCTCAATACCTCGGACCAGAACATCTGGTGCCCTTCAGCGACCAGCTGAAACAACTGGTCGAGCTGCACAAGGCGGCCGAGCTAGCCATGAAGGACCTAATAGTCCGGCTGTGGCCTGCCGAGCCTATGCCTAGTAGCTAGTTCAGACTTGTGAAGTGGCTTGTGAGTGCCTGCCCACGGCTTGAAGTCATGAAGCGGCCAGTCTGCATTGAAGATGCACGGATGGGCTTTGCCAGCGCCAAGACGCATTGGGCGAAGATGGATGCCAAGAAGCTGATGACCGAGGGGCCGCCTGAGGGCAAGGAGCACCGTCGACCCGAGCTATATTTTGATAGTGTCCTGGAGGGATCCCGCCTTGTGGCGGAGCAATGTGCGAAGGATGTTATATTCCCATGAAAATATTCATCTTATCCTGTCCTGTAATATGAAACAAGGTCGTTATGTAATATAATGCTGGTGACTCTTAAAATTTTACCTCCTCTGCGGCCGTTTATGAAATCTGAGGGTTAACCAGTCGTCGGCTTCTGCCCCCACATAGATACTACGGGGGTGTTCGGGATAAATCTAAACACTCTTTACTCCACCTTCTGTTCCTTAAAGGAGGTGTTTAGCGCAACGAACAAGGCAATCAGACTATACGACTTTTATCGCCCTCACTTGGCCATAGGAGTTTGACAATGAGAATTTTGGCGAAGCCCCTGGTATTCGGAAGGCCGAACCAGGGGCGCTATACACGCCTGATCGGGCAAAAACCAATTCCTCGCATAAAGCAAAAAAAATCTCTAAGGATTTGAAACCTCTCGAACAGCTGACCAGCTCTCGTCGCATCATGACAGTCAGTTTTTGCCTTTCTCTACTGAGGTGCTCGTCTGGAAGAACCGGGGCACAATCGCAGTAGTTCTCCCTTTACTACCCTAGCCGATATAGAGGAACATAAGGTAGTAAGCACAGGAGTCGGGCAACCCAACTATTGACTAAAGACATGATTCGGAGCCGATGCATATAACGCTATAAGTTCGGGGTGCCGAACTGTACGATAAAAAGTGTTCGGACTTTATTGCCGTGTTGCGGGGCGTGATGAAGCCCCTGGTGAAGTAATACGTACCAGAGTGTACGGGTGCGATGAGTAATAAATACAAAGGCAAGGAAAAAATCAAGTGATAAGCTGACGCTGTCAATTATTTTCCATTGTAAGTTTGATTAATACGTCGAGGCGTACTTGTGCAAGTAATGCAATAAGCAAGTAAGGTTGTATAACATGCCATGACCAAGAGAGATCTGCGTGCGGGTATGTAATACAGGTATAGCAATCATTAGCAGAGACCACCTGGGGATTCCCTTATACGTCAAAGCTCCTTGCCTCCTTGGTGTGTCCGTCCCGTGATCGATCCGATGATCAGGTTATTGAGAAAAAGCCTCGAGAAGAGAAAAAACCTGAAATGAAAAAGAAAAAGTTAAGGTGTGCGGATCCAGGGTCGGTCGAGCCGCACTGTGGATCATGAGCTTGCTATGCCTCCATCGATGCCCATGGAATTTTGAGTGTGTAGTTGTGTACGCGCGGTATGAATGCCGCCATTTGATTGGGACTGGGATGGAGGCCAAATTTCTAGTTAAGCTCTTGACGAGCGGGGCTGTCTTGCTGCAGAATAATCCGGACTCTCTTAATGGTGTCCGGAGGCCCAGCCGCCGAATTGAGGTTTTGCTGGAAAAGGCCGCGCTGTATTTTTGCTGCTAAGGCCGTGATATGCTCCTCGGTGCGGAGGGAGCGTTCCGTATTTCCATTGATTGTTATGACGCCACGTGGGGCATCTTGAGCTTGAGATAAGCATAGTGAGGTACCACATTGAACTGGGCAAATGCGGTTCATCCAAGCAGTGCGTGATAGCCGCTGCGAAAGGGGACGATGTCGAAGATTAACTCCTCGCTTCAGAAATTGTCCGGAGATCCAAAGACGACCTCTAGTGTGATTGAGCTCGTACAGCGGGCGTCTACGCCTGGTATGACTCCTTTAAAGGTAGTCCTTGTGGGCTTGATCCGTGATGGGTTAATGCCCATTTTGCACATGGTATCCTGATAGAGCAGATTGAGGCTACTGCCACCGTCAATGAGGACTCGCGTCAGGTGGAATCCATCAATGATTGGGTCTAGGACTAGTGCGGCTGATCCGCCATGCCGGGTACTGGTCGGATGATCCCGACGATCGAAGGTGATCAGGCATGATGACCATGGATTGAATTTTGGGGACTGGCTCTATCGCATAGACGTCCCTGAGTGTGCGCTTGCGCTCCCTCTTGGGGATGTGTGTAACATATATCATGTTCACCATTTTGACATGAGGGGGAAACTTCTTCTCTCCCCCTGTCTTTGGCTGCAGGGGCTCCTCGTCATCGTCCTTGGTCTGTGATCCCTTTTCCTTGTTCTCGGCACATAACTTGCCGGATTGCTTAAAAATCCAGCAATCTCTCTTGGTATTGTTAGCTGGTTTGTTTAGGGTGCCATGGATTTGGCACGGACGGTCGAGTATGCGGTCTATGCTGGATGGTCCCTGATCGTTTCTTTTATATGGCTTTTTCCGCTGACCGGACTTGGAACCGCTGAATCCGGCATTGACAGTAGTGTCATCGGTGTTGTTGCCATTGCTTCGGCGTTTGTGCTTGCTGCGTCGGAGCTTGGCGTTGTTGTTTTTGACCTCGGAGGGGCCTGCCTCGCTGGCTGTGTTTTTGCTACGAGCCAACCAGCGGTCTTCACCCGCACAAAAGCGGGTCATTAGTGCCGTGAGGGCTGCCATAGATTTTGGCTTTTCTTGGCCGAGCTGGCGGGCGAGCCATTCGTCGCGGATGCTATGTTTAAAGGCCGCTAGGGCTTCGGCATCCGGACAGTCGACGATCTGGTTCTTTTTGGCTAGGAACCTAGTCCAAAATTTCATGGCTGACTCGCCAGGTTGTTGGACTATGTGGCTTAAATCATCGACGTCTGGTGGCCGGACATATGTACCTTGGAAGTTGTCGAGGAAGGCTTCTTCCAAGTCCTCCCAGCTACCAATAGAGTTTTCAGGCAGGCTGTTTAACCAGTGCCGAGCTGGCCTTTTAAGCTTTAGTGGGATGTATTTGATAGTGTGGAGGTCATCCCCGCGGGCCATGTGGATGTGGAGGATAAAATCTTCGATCCATACCGCGGGATCAGTTGTTCCGTCGTATGATTCAATATTCATGGGTTTGAACCCTTCGGGGAATTCGTGATCCATTACTTCATCAGTGAAGCAAATAGGGTGTGCGGCGCCTCTATATCGGGCCGCTTTGCGACGTAGTTCCGATGGAGTCCGTCTACGGTTGTCAGCCCGGGTGTGACTAGGTTTGTCGCGTCCGAATAGGTTGCCATGATCACGTCTTGGAGAATGTCCCCGCGATCCATAAATCGATTGGGTGTATCCTGCTCTACTATCCAAGGTTTCCCGGAGCTCGTATGTATGACCCCGAACTGTTTTGTCTCTATTTTTTCCGTGGAGGCGGGGCGGGCTGTTCGGCTTGAATTGCCGCTCTATCCCGACCAGGAGGTGGTCGGTCCGCCGCACTGTCCCGACCTGTCGGGACCCCGATTCCAAGTCACACCGATCTAGCCTGTAACACCTCATATCACTTTGCGGCCTCACGCACGGTACCCCCACGGGTGTCGCCTTACCATGGCCCGGGACCGTTTGCGCCTTTTGGCTCATGTATATGACAATGTCACTAGCATCCATATGACAGAGAACCCGTGCCGACATGGCTAGTCGTGAACCCAAAGCGGCACTAACGTATGGGGACAGGCATACCTGAATCAACATCGAACGTGTCGGTCAGCAGCGTGCGAATCCGGGCTGTAGCACTGGGCTAACAGGACTCCGGGAACCCGGGCTGTAGCAGGCTAGGCAGGACTCCGGATGTCACCGCGTGACATTTCCCCGAAGGGACAGACACAGGAACGAAGTGAATCACATGCCGGCCAGTCAAGTGTTCCGGAGCAGTAGTGCTGGGCTGGCAGGACTCCGGTGAACCGGGCTGTAGCGGACTACTATGGCTCATGGAAGCACAAGACTACATTTCCCCATAAGAGAGGCTACCAAGGATAAACAACTAGGTTGTCGGATCCCACACATACCAAGCATTTCAATCATACACACAATATGCTCGATATGTGCAAATACAACATGGCATCACAACAAGACTCTACGACTCAGAGTATTTATGCATTAGGCTCCGAAGAGCCAGATATTACAAACATGGGTCTCATGACCCAACATTCAGGGCATACAAGTCAAAGCACATGCGGAAGCTTAACATGTCGGAGTACAGACATCTACAAATGAAAAAGGCTGCGAAGCCTGACTATCTACCAGATCCTGCCGAGGGCACAAGATCGTAGCTGAGGTATCAAGCTAAACGTCGAAGTCCACACGGGACTACTAGCGAGACTGACGTCTCTCTGCAAAACATAAAATAAGCAAACGTGAGTACAAATGTACCCAGCAAGACTTACATCAGAACTATCTACATATGCATCGGTACCAAAAGGGGGTGGTGGAGTTTAACTGGAGCAAGCCAGCTTTGACTCGGTGGCTATCATAAGCTACAATTGCAAGTAACTCTTTTGAGGTGGCGCACACGAGTCCACATATTCACCATATCAATACACCACTATGGATCCGCTCCCATCTCCCTACGAGAACGCCATCCATAGCAGTCACGCTTCTCTTGCGTATTTTAGAGTATCCACTTTCACTTGTCTATGAACTGTTATAGGCAACCCAGAAGTCCTTTACCGCGGACACGGCTATTCAAATAGTTTTATACCCTGTAGGGGTGTACTTCGTCACACACGCTCTCACCACTTATCGTCGCTACACGACGTGTACTCGGCAACCTTCAAGCGGAAGCCCAACGTGGGTGTCGGCCACAGCCTACCTAAACACTCGAGTCTCTAGTCCAGGTTTATCGCCTATTCAGGTTCCATCCGCAGGGAGTCCGGCCGAGGTTTCCACATACGGCCCCGAACGATGTGTGCAGGGTTCCCGGTCACCAAACGGGCGACTCGGTACACCGGGCCACGAGCCTACCGCATCACAGCCCACCCCTTGGTCAGCGCTGTCCACGGCCTCCAGCTTACTACAAACACCAGAAACTACTTGCAACTCCTGGGCAGAGGACAAGGGTGATTAAGAAGCCGAGAGGGTCCATTGGTTTCGGGCCCAATGCGTGGTAGTAACTGTATCATGGATCACAAACACAGAACTCAGTTCCTGAGGACGGCTTCAATGAGACAACCCACCATGTACTCCTACATGGCCTCTCACCGCTACCTTTACCAAATCGTGTTCACACACTTAGCTCACACACAGTAGGACATGTTCATCACCATTCCAATTCATCCCCGACGAATCAGACCCGACTCAACTCTAAGCAGTAGCAGGCATGACAAACAAGCATGAATGAGTAGGCACATTAGGGCTCAAACAACTCCTACTCATGCTAGTGGGTTTCATCTATTTACTGTGGCAATGACAGGTCATGCAGAGGAAAAAGGGGTTCAACTACCGCAACATGTAACAGTTGAATCGATGTTGTCCTAATCCAGTAGAAGAGAGCAGGAGCGAGAGAATGGGATTGTGTCGGAATGAACAAGGGGGTTTTTGCTTGCCTGGCACTTCTGAAGATAGCATTGAGTCTTCATTAGTGTCATCGAACTCATCGTCGGAAACACGGCTATCGAGAGGGGACAATACCGGCAACAGAGAGGAAACACAATCAATGCAATGCACAATATGATGCATGATCATGACATGGCAATATGAATGTGTTTTGAGCTAATGCAGCTAGCAACATATTAAATGGAGTTGGTTTGAACCTTAGGTTCGAATTCAAACTCCATATAAGACATTTCAAATGCCATTTATTCAAATTGTCATATACAGTGGCTGTAAGTTGTTCAAACATCCATGAGGATGCCATAAACAGATTCTTTTGATTTTTCTGATAATTTTTCATATATAAACCATTTCATTTGGAGCTACGGTTGAATTTCTATGAATTTTAGAAGTTAGGGCATTTTCTGGAATTTTCTGAATTATTTCAAAACCAGAAAATGATTAACTGCGTCAGCATTAGGTCATGCTGACCTCAGCAGGTCAACGGACCCGTTCCAGGTCAAACCTGACCAGTGGGGTCCACTGGTCAGTGAGACAGTCACTAATCCCGCGTTGACTAGCACTTTGACCTGCTGCGGGGATTAGCGCTAATGACTGCGCCACGTCGGTCCTCGCCGGAGTTTCGCCGGCGACAACCAAAACTGCGGCGGCAACTCGCCGGACTTGAGCTACAGACGGCGGTTGGACGCGCGGAAACCACCAGGAGGTAGCCCACGCTCTTCCGCATCCCGGGGAGGTGTCAGAAGGTCGCGGGGTGGCCTGGTTCGCCAGCGGCGAGCACTTGGGCGGCCGCCGGAGCTCGGGCAATGGCGGAGATGGCGCTATTGGGCACGGCAGGGCGAACCCGTGGGTGCTTCAGGTTCACAGGAGCGCGGCGAGCGCGCTGGTGATGCTCGGGCGAGCGGCCGAGCTCAGGAGCACGGAGCTCGTTGGCAATGGCAGCGGCGAGCTTCGGTGCTCGTGGGGAATGGTGCTACGGCAACCAAGCGGGGACAGGGTTAGGGGGAAATGACCGGGCGCTCACCGCGGTCACGAAGAGGTTCTCGGCGAGCTCGGGGAGGCACGTACGGCGTCGGAATTTGGCGGCGGCGATGCACGGCCGTGCGCGGAGACGACGGGTCGATGGCGAGGCGACAGGGCGTCCGGCGATGCTCGCGTTGAGGGGGAGCTTCAAGGCGTCGAGGCGGAGCTCGTGGACTCATCGGCGGGGCGAGGGGTGGCCGGTGGCCGTGGTGGAGCTCGTCGGTGGCGGCGGTGCGGTTTGGTGAGGTGGGGAACAGCGAGGGAGAGGGAACCAGAGAGCGAGGGAGAAGTGAGAGGGGGTCGGGGAGGTGCTGTGGCACTCGTGGAGGCGTCCAGAAGCGGCGGAAGCAGGAGGTGGCCTCGCGCGCGGCGACCACACGCCCGGCGTCCCTCTGGCGACCTTCTGGCGCGAGGTGGGAGACGGTGGCGGCTCTGGTGGGCTGGGCCAGCTCCTGGGCCGTGGTGGGGCGCCAGGTATGTCCAGGTGAGGGGCCCAGTGGCTTCTCTCTCTCTTACTTAATTGTTTCTGTTTTCTAGTTTAATTTGTTTCTGTTTTGATTTAGTAAAATACTAAACCATTTTATAAAATCCTGGAAATAATTAGGGGTGCTGTCTGAATTATTCCAGTGACCCATAACACTTTCCAACATTATTTGAACATTTAAATTATTTATAGCATTTAAATGCCCAAAAGTCAAATACAATAAGATTTAATTCAAAAATCCAGGATGGCCTAGAAATAGGTGCATCATTTTTGGCAGAGGTTTTCACCTTTAACAAAAATCATGAACTTTTCTAAAGGGCATTTGGGTTCATTGAAGATATTGTTTACTTGAACCTAGTTGAATGCATTTGGTGCTAGGGTTTCAACATCCCCATTTCAAGTTTCTTTGAAAATTAAACATGATGACATGAGGAACAAGCAAAAGTCAAACAAGGGCTGATCTGGGGCTGTGACACGACCGCATAGTGTTCAGTTAGCCGCATTATGCGAGGGAGGTATGGGCTCCGACGCCTCTTTATCAAACTGAGGTAGCAACCTTCGCTTTGGGTAACTCTTGGCTGGGCGTCTGAGGCCGTATTCTTCGGCTGCCAGGACATCAGTCTATCTGTCGACGCGCAGATCTTGGTCAGCTTGAAGCTGCTGCTGCTTCTTTTTGAGCCTCCTTGCGGTGTCCATTAGCTGGCGCTTGAAGCGCTCCTGCTCGAGAGGTTCCTCAGGCATGATAAAATCTTCGTTGCCAAGGCTTTCCTCATCCTCAGAGAGCCGATGATAACTACCGTCCTCCGAGTCGTTGGGCCAGGCCTATTCGTCGGGGCTATTTTGCCCGTGCTCTTGATCCTCCTGCTCGGATGTGAGCTCAGCAGGGTCTTCATTGTTTTCGGCATCGTCCAGACTATTATTTTATCCGGTGCCGGTATTGCTGTCTTTGGAACAACGTGACTTAGAGCGGCGCCGAGGACGCCGACGTTTTTGCTGTGTCTCAGGAGGTTTATTCTCAACTGGATTTTGTTTGTCATCGTCGTTGGTTGTTTTGGGTGTGTCCATCATGTACACGTCGTACGAAGAAGTGGTTGTCCAGCGTCCAGTGAATGGCGGACTTTGATTTTGCTTCTCATCAGCATCGTCGTCCATACCGTCGATGTCTTCGAAGTCGTAATCAAGCGTGTTGGTTAAATCCTCGACCATGGCTATGAAGTGGGTGGCGGGTGGGAAGCAAGATTCTCCATCATCAGCCCCTAGTTCGAACCGAACATAGTTCGGCTGAGAGTCCCCCGCCAAGGACAGGCTTTTTAATGAGTTTAGCACATCGCCCAAGGGCGAGTGCTGGAAGATGTCTGTGGCGCTAAACTCAAAGATCGATAAGCGATCAAGTTCGGCGTCCGCGGATGCACATGGCTCAGAATTTATGACCAGAGACGAGTCCGGAGTTCCAGTGACAAAGACGTCGTGTGACTTTACGTCTATGTTTGGCTCCAATGCCGTGGAATCTATGGCCTCCGCGGTGGGGTTGAGCCTCCCGTCCTTGGATGGCGCAATATGCTCCGGATCTATGGCTAGAGCAGTTACGGGAGCAATCTCTTGGATGCAGTCCGATGACAGATTTAGCTCATGTTCATCGGGGTGACCAGGAGGGATCGCCACGGTCTCGAATCCAGCGAAGATCAAGTCTCCACGGACGTCTGCGACATAGTTCAAGCTCCCGAATCTGACCTGATGGCCAGGGGCGTAGCTGTCGATCTTCTCGAGACGGCCAAGCGAGTTGGCCCGCAGTGCGAAGCCGCCTAATACAAAGATCTGTCCGGGGAGGAAGGTTTCTCCATGGATAGCATTGCCGTTGACGATTGAAGGAGCCATCAAACCTTTTGGGGACGGCACAGTGGAACTCTCAATGAAAGCACCAATGTCGGTGTCAAAACCGGCGGATCTCGGGTAGGGGGTCCCGAACTGTGCGTCTAAGGTCGATGGTAACAGGAGACAGGGGGCACGATGTTTACCCAGATTCGGGCCCTCTCTATGGAGGTAATACCTTACTTCCTGCTTGATTGATCTTGATGAATATGACTATTACAAGAGTTGATCTACCACGAGATCGTAATGGCTAAACCCTAGAAGTCTAGCCTGTATGACTATGGTAATGAGTATCTCCCCCTCTGGACTAAGTCCTCCGGTTTATATAGACACCGGGAGGATCAAGGGTTACACAAGGTCGGTTACAAAGGAAAGGAATCTACATATTTGGTCGCCAAGCTTGCCTTCCACGCCAAGGAGAGTCCCATCCGGACACGGGCGCCATCTTCTGTCTTCATATCTTCACAACCCATCAGTCCGGCCCATGGCTAACAGGCCGGACGCCCGAGGACCCCTTAGTCCAGGACTCCCTCAGTCATGTTATGCTATGAGTAGTGTTATGCTTGTGATATTCATGCTCGTCAGTATGCCATGCTCATTCGGATATATGATTCATTGAGGTTATGCTCGATGATTATGTTGCACCTCTATGCTTATGTTGATATCATACTCATGCATTGTAGTTGCATCATGTTATTTTAATATGACTCAGCTTAGTGCATTCAAGTTTAACCGGACTTAAATGAACTTGAACAACTGTTGGCTGAGTCATGGTGCCACCATATCGAGCTGACCAGTGCAACCACATTTGCCTTTATGGGAAGGTCCTAATTGGGTTTATTGTCATGCCTTTCGCCGGTGCCTCCAATGAGGGATGGTTATGCGCAGGCGCAACCCTGATTAGGTAGGATGGCATAAGCCTTGTGTGCCCGTTGTTGTGATTGGTATACCATGTCCCCGTTTGGGACCATTTTTGTTTTTCCACGACGGTGGCCGTTGATGCCTTTGGTAGGCACGGGGCCACCCATGACTTAACCCAAAGGGGAGTCATTCGGAGTGGCCGGGAGAGTGTCATGGCAGTAGATCGGTTTTGTCGGAACGCCGTTGGTCCACCCGAATGTGAGTGCGAGGCCATGGGTTCCGTGGTGTGGGTACAGTGTGCTAACCTCTGCAGAGTGTGTGCTAACATCAATAGCCGTGCCCGCGGATATGAGCCCAGTTCGTAGTCGGTCACACTGTGGGTCAACAGTAATAATAATAATGTGCTAAATAACAACCATGGTTCGATGATGAGAGAAGTTGGTTGATATTTATTGTGATCGTGAGAGGATCACCGTGGTATCATGGATACCGAGTTGATGGATATTTGTGATGTTGTGCGAGAATCATCGGTAAAGGTCAAGATCCTTGTGGTCATGTATGATTACTACGGTATTGTAATACCAAGCTTGATTGGATCCTAAGATTATCATGTGATGTCTGCGATGGTAAGTTCATGAATGTATTGGTTACGAGGTAACTCGAGCAGAGTAAGTCGATGCATGATAGATTCATCATGTTGCATGTTAGTGTCATCATGTTATATGCTTGTGTTATCATGTTTACATGTTCATGCCATGCTCGTACTGTTCTAGTTGTATTATGTTGTACATGCCATGTTGATCTGATGGTATCATGTTCATCCATGTTTAACCTATAATTGCCATGCTGATGTTTGTCTTGATTGCGCTTGGTTCCTGTGAGCTTGCAAGTACATTCAATGTACTGACCTGGTGTGTCATGCCAGTTTGCAGGTCATGCCGGATTTGATTGCTTGTTTGCCGTGGATTCCTTGTTTGCGAGCTAGGATAAGCATTCCAGCCAGAGTCCCTATGGAGTGGAGTTCATCACCGTTGTCGCTGTACTGCTGCTAGAGTTATTTCGCTGCTTCGTGTTGTTCTGCTGCTTGCATGGAGCAACCGTGGCACGCATAGTGGCGCCATGCCGATGTAATCGCCTTGTACCCACATATAGCTTGTAATAAAGAGCTGATTTGTTTTATGCTAAGGAGTGTCGTATTCCAAAAGACTCCTCCTCGATCTCTGGTCTGGAATACGGGGCGTTCCGGTTTCTCTAAGCCGGGGTGCTACCGAGCTTGGTATCAGAGCATGTCTAGCTGTAGGACGCCCTAGCCCGTGTGAGCGTTAGAAAGTGGAAGTATAGAGCCCAGTGGTTTGTTGCACTTGTTTGTTGCATTTGTTTGTTGTATAGCATGCATATAGACTCATTATCTTGTCGCTAACGGTTAATCTTGTGAGTGTAGGTGGCATCGGTTTTGATCTACTACCTACACCCTCCTTAGCATGCCTGCTCTTTAGTGTTCGGTGTCATCTCTGTCCCAGCAGGTTGATGCCCTGGTACCGAGTGTTCCACACACCCTTTGCAGGAGTTATACTCAGATATCGCATCGATATCTTTCCGCCACCCACCCATATCGTTTCAGTGATAGACTTGTATCTATCCCGAATCATGCTATCCATCTCGTCCCGTTTGGCAACCCTTACTGATCTTGGTTATTAGAAGAGGGCAATGCCAGCAAGCCTGTTTTCCACCGCTATCCTACCCTGTGATCTCATCCTTTGGACGTGTACGGTTCCCTTTCGTACGCTTGATGATGATGTAGTCGTGACCTGGTGTCTCGCTACTTGATCACCAAGACTGCCCTCTCCTCCATCTCCGTTCAGATCTAACCGGTGTTCAGCCAACGCTTGGTGTAACCTTGGTTACATCAATTCCATCCACACGTAGACTCACTTTTCGTGCACACCGCCCCATCATAATAGATCGTAAAACCAGAGTTCCCATGAAATTTGTGTGCTTAGGTGTGCATGCATATTATTGTGTGAGTAAGAGTAATATGTGATGTTGCTTGATTATTCACATTGTTTATATTATTAGTATGCTTGTGTGCTTTTGTTTTCGTCGTTTCTTTTGCTTCTTTCTTTGGGCCGTTGGTGTTGCGAGATTTTCCCCTTATTAAAGTTGCTCGTCAACCGACACCGAACCCGAAGAATCAGCAAGAAATGCATATGTTTGGAAACACAGCTGAATAGAATGGAATTGTCAGCCGACTGCAGTGAAATGGGGAATATCTGATTTTTAGGACTGATAATCAAGTATGCAATAACGTGCACTTCTGACCACAATATGGATAATCAAGTCTCCCTCAGTGTGCACTCTTCATGATAGTGATGATCAAATCAGAAATGAGATTAATTGTGTGCCAGATCGACAGTATAATATCAGCCAGATTGTGCCATGGATTCAACAAGGAGAATAGTTTAGCAAACCCCGTTGCATACAAGTAATCAACAACAAAAGTATTAAGATGGTATGCATATGTGGCAATCGGTCTATATATCACAAGGAGAAGCTTCTGGCGTAGGCAACCCAGTGTTCCCTCGCAAGCTACCAGAGAAGCTTCCATTGCAAGATTCCACTATCTTCCTCAGTGCGATATATGGATGACTTCTCGTGCAAGGTTCTATCTTCTGCAGTAAACAACCACAAAAGCTTCCGGCATAAGGTACCGAGTCCTCCCCCAGCAAGTCTTTAAGGGGGGAAGCTTCTGAAGCACGATACCCATCCTTCCTCGGCATGGTACTATCGACGGCTTCCAGCATAAGCCATCCATCCATCCTCAGTACAACATTGGGACAAGATATCACAATGTGAATTGGCAGCATCTAGCAGTGTATCACAAGTAACAGATCCGCAACAGTTTGGTCAGACGCAAGGATAAGTCAGAACACAAGTCTGCCTCGGGGATCTGATTCTCATATATATGCGGTATGTCGGTGTACAAAAGTAGGGGCTCTCCTTTTGACCCCTTACTTGTGCACGGGCAGTCAGAGCCACGCGCCACGGCCACACGTAGCCGGAGATAAGCCGAAGCACAAGACAACCAAGACAACGCCAAGACCCGAAACACCAAAGAGCAAGAGGGCGAGCTGGACTCCTCCGGCAAGGCCCTTGCCTGGGCGGCTTCCGCAGCCCCAGCAAGAGCCTTGCCGAGGCAACTGCCCAGCACCAGTAGAGCGAGCCACCCTCAAGCCCAAGAGTTCCAAACGCCGCCAACACACTACTAGATATTTCATTATAACCGAGGGTCCAATCACCATCGGATATTTTTGATCACCGTCAACTATTACTAAAACCGACGGTACACCGTCGGCCATCTCCCGTCGGCCTTGCTTCGTCGGCCATTACAGTAATGGTCGACGGTATAGTCGGGTAATATTATCACCTATGGTAGTAAGCCGACGGTGAGCCGTCGGGCATGTTATTGTGACCTGCTGGCTCATTTTAGCCCGACGACATTTATAGCCGACGGTTCCTCGTCGGGCATTTACTATCCGACGGTTATTGCTTCCCGTCGGTTTTCAAAATAGTCGACGGTACATTTGTCCCGCTGGACTTAGTTATGACCATGAGGAGAACCAAACCGTCAGCTCGTTAGATGGTCGATAGTGTATACGGCCTTTCAGGAAACCTGTTAGCCGAGGGTGAGCGAACACCGCCAGGAAACCTGTTAGTCAAGGGTGAGCAAACACCGTCAATTTATAAATTCACCAACAGTCCGAAGTCCCCATCGGCGTTCTGTATAACCGAGACATATTTTCCACCATAGGTCATTACTCACCCCTCATATATTTCTATCACCAATGGGTGTTTCATTCGATAGCAATAATTCAAAATATTGGCATTCCAACAAATGCATCTCATACACAAGCACAAGGTATTGAGTTGCATCCAAATTGCATTAACCATAATTATCAAATGTCGAATGCAGAACAAAATTGTAACTGAGATAGGCCACATTGTGCATAAGATAAATTGTCCACTAAGACAAATTTGTCCATAAGATAATAAAGTGTTTCAAATATCTAACATAACTACATTTTGGCATGACTTGAATATCATTAGACTTTTATAGCCAATCATCATCATCGCCATCGCCACCGGCATAGCCATAGTCATCCTCATCTCCATAGTCATCATATTCCCCATGGCCATAGTGATCATAGTGCTCATCACCATACAGATCACCCTCGCCATACTTATCATATCCCCCATTGCCATAGTAGTCATCCTCATCATCATTTCCATGACTCGTACTGCCTCCAGTCCTGCTTCCCATTCCCTAAGTAATGACAAGACTAGTTGTCAGTATAATGTAGCTGAAATTTAAGTGACCTACAGGGATCAAACTTAATTGTTCTAATTGACAGGTTATCTGCTAGCTGCTATATAACAGTATGATTATCCAGCATTATGATGCTTATTCACCTTTCGATCCTTCACATGAAATTTTCAGAGGAAACATGAATCAGCAGGAACACATATTCCATACAAATTTTCCAATTACTGTGCATATCTATTTGCGACCCCACTATCAACGGTGTTTACATTTCGCAGTCACATGACAAAGCCGAACGAGTGAACTAACAGACCACTATTGGCTAGTTTGGGCATATAGTAAACTAATCAAGAATGGCATGTACAAAAAGCATAAACTAGCAGCATGTGCCCCAAGGTGAAATAATATTTGCATGTATATGTATTATAGTTGAAATGCATATGTACAGAGGCTTTACCGAACATGGTTCAACAATGCTTAGATAAAGGAAGAGTATCCGTAAGAAAAATATTCTGGATGGTTAGCCTAAATTCTTTCATGTCTAATAATTCATTCCCTGCGACCTGAATAAATTATACATGAAGTACAAATAAATTATTGTTCATACTATCATATTTTTCCTATTAATGATTTTTGAATTAACATGGTTCAGTTTATCTAGTTTTGCACATAAGAAATGATAGCAAATTTAGATATGCAAGCAAACAAGGCATATGTACAGAGAAACAAGCAAACAAGGCATATGTACAGAGAAACAAGCATCACAACTGTAGGCTATCAAGTGTGGTCTTCACTGCATTTTTTCTCATAGATGTGCAGATAAACTTGTTCTATCAACCATCAAGTATTCACATGCAGCATCAGTCATTTCTCTTGGGTGATATAATCGTTTAGAGGAATGCACCAATATAGTTAACCATGCATTTCTTTTCTAAATCTGTAATTAAAATATATGAAGGATCTGCATCTGTTGCTACTTTCCATGACCAAAAATCCTGCACCTGACTTGCACACACAAATTCTTTCTTGATGTGCTAATACATATGCAAAGACAAACACATAAATGGTGGAACAAGGAGAGGTCATCCCCAGACTTGCGAGCACGACGACAATGAACTAACCTTTTCGGTTTGGTGTTGAGGCACATCACCTCGTCCCCTTTGAAACCGCCTTCAGAATCTGATGGAGACTATGTATCATACACAAAAGAAACATTACTTAATGGTTCAATTGCTGAAAGCCTACCATTGAGATGGGTATAACTTACCAACTCATCTGCTGCTGATTGCATTATGCCATCAAAGTCGACTCCCCCTTTCTCAGCCAAAGACTACAAACATCAGCATGTCAGCACAAACCTATTCACTCAAACTTCAATTTACAAGAGAAGACAAGATTACCTGAACAACAAGCTCAATGCCTCGAAGACGCTTGATCTCCTGCTTCAAATGTTTGTTTTCTCTTTCTAGATGCTCCTCCTTAGCAGACTGCACCGGCTGTGAGGCCATCGCCCTTTTAGACTTAAACTTCGCCTTCTCTGCTTTGCTAAACAACTCATTAGCAATTCCCAGCCTGCCATGTGGCATTCTGCCTGCTGCTTCATAGATGATCTGTCCATCTAAATCCGGGTGCTCCTCTTCCCAATTTTCTCCATGGGCATTTTTCATTGCCTTATCAAAATCCTCCTTTTCGAATTAAAAATTAATGGTAAACTGCTGTGTTATGCACATAGTTCTCATGATGATTATAATGAATTAAGTTGCAATATTTTACTGACCCAATGATCAGCAGTTCTTTGACTGCATATCTGCTCTTCATCAGTCCCTCGATGCAATTTGTGCATGTGAAGCCAAGCACCAGAAATTCCAGGGTCTTTCCCGGTTTTGAGTTTCTGCATTTCAAGAGCGTGACACATCATCCAATGTAAATGAAACTTCCTTATTAAACAGTAAGCAGAAAGATGTTTGATGAAAATAGTACCAGAAATTGACGCGTGGCGACAACATTTCTAGCACCACTGCAATGGAAGACCGTGTTACCATTAGCAAGTCTGTTCCTCTTGTTGGTTAAAGATAACCCTCTAAATTCAGTACTACTCGAGTGCTCACATAGTAGATGCCAACCAACGTCTGTACCAAAGTCAACTCTCTTTGCAGAAATTAAAGCTTCCTTAGTTGTCCAGCGGTTACCATCCTCATCCTCTTCTGTTAGTTCTGTAGGCAATTGTCCCTTCTTCTTTAATCTTTTGATGGCTGCCGCCTTTTCCTCATGTAGCATCTGCTTCACTTTCCTAGTTAAGTTCTCCTCCAAAACACCATCTGACTTCTCTTGCTCCGATGGGTCGCACTTGAAACGCCACTACCAAAAACCATCCCAAAATATGTTTTGTTAGTTACTAGTGCATTTGTGGAAGTGAGCATATGCACAATCATCAAAGCTTCCAACACTTCATAGATAAACCAAGTAGTTTTGTCATGGTTGTGGACAAAATAAAGAATTTTAACTACCACCCATCCACCAGTTTTAGACTTCTTATGTCTAAATATAATATGTTCACCTCTGTTTCAAAATTCTAAGTACTAGAAAAACTGATTCAAAATCCTCAAAGCATTTATATATGTGTGTGTGTGTGTGTGTGTGTGTGTGCGTGCGTGCATATACTTACCCAAAATTCTTCCACTATTTTGGAAGCTGTTGTTCTTACTTCTGGACCAGGGGACCACTTGTAGTCCTCCCAACACAATACCGGTTTCTGATCATTTTTTGGACCAATTGGCGGTGGATACATCTGGCGCACTAAGGCACCTAGCACTGTTGATGGATCACGAGCGCTGTATGGCTGCCTTTCCCATGCCCTGTTATAAATAAAGATCAACTGTAGTTAGCACATGAATATTGCTCCAACAAGTAAAGCAATTGGAATATTTAATACTTACATGCCAACGGGAACTATAAGCGGTCGGTCAATTTCCTCTAGTCTGAGACCGGCTGAAGTCCTAGTTCTTGGTGTTCTAGGCTTTTTAGCCTGTGCAGTTGACTAAGTTGATCCATTGTTTCCTACGGAGGCACTAGAAGAAGACCTATTCGACCTAGCCATTGAGACATGCCTATGATGCAAGCGGGTCATCCTATTTACATAGTGACAAATACATTCTTATTAGCTACATAAAATAATAATTGGTAGATGATTACCAAAGGCATGACAGTAGAAGAAGAAAACAACAGAAAACATTATGTAACAACTAAACTAGAAATACTATCAACCATAATATATTGTTCAATAGTTGTGTCACTAAATCTCTATGTAATATGTATTACTACCAATAGTAAACATACTATATTATTCACTAGTTGTGCCACTATATATTTATTGGTACCAAGACAGAAAATGAAGTGCAAAAGCTATAAATATTCAGTAATCATCATCGTCATATTCAGAGTCATGCTCTATTGCATCATCCTCATCTTCGGTCTCATATGTCTCTTCTTGTCCTTCCTCTTCAGGTAAATCTTCTTCTTCCTCATCAGTACTCTCATCCAATTCATCTTCTGAAGATTCTTCTCCCTCATAATTATTGCCTTGATTTTCTATTACATAAATTTCAGAGGGATCAAGCTCCACATCATCTGACTCCTTTCTTGGCTCAGTAGATTCATCAACAAATTTGCCACCATCTACAGAAAAACTACCCAGCTGACCACCTTCCTGGAAATATTCATCTGTAGTAGATGGGTCATTTGCGCAATCATCAAAGTTACTCAAGCTGGTACTTGGTTGAATAGTGTAAACAACCCTCCAATCACGAAGATCTCTCCTGGAGGATGCGTAATGCAAGTAATAAGCTTGTGTAGCTTGGTGAGCCATGGCAAATGGTTCAAAATTACTTAGCCTTGAAGACCACTTTATCTCCACCAAACCTAATTTTGCATTTGGCTTCACACCCTTGATGGGGTCAAACCAATGACATTTGAAGAGTACCATCTCAATTTTTCTACCAGCTATGAAGGATACTTTGATAATTTCCTCAATGACACCATAGTACTCAAGTTGTTCAGTCTCTGAGATGAAGGATGACAAACAAACCCCTGTGTTCACCGTTTTCATCCTTGTATGTTTTTCCTCAGATATCTCTGATCTAAAGCGAAAGCCATTCGCATCATAGGAGCTATAGGAATAGGCTCTAGAGCTGCATCCATTAGCTAAATTCCACAAGTCCTCATCAGAATTGGGATCTTCTTTGCACTACAATGAAAGCAAAAGAAAAACTCAGATTATGAAACATAGTAGTAGTTGAATGGAGAGGATATAATGCTAATTAAAATGTGCTTACAGCAATCTCGAACCATTCCACAAATTCGGATGCCATCATTTCATCAAGGCCCTCCGATGTCAAGTTTGGATGAATTGCATATTTTTCATCTTCAAATGTTCTGCAAATCCGCGTATGATTATAAACATCTTGCACACTTCAATTCTAAAATTACAAATTATTCATCACTTACTCATGAAATCTATCAACAGCAGAGCAGTTAGTCAAAATGTACAGCCTTGCTGCATTCAACTCGTCACGCGATAGTTCTCGGGCAATAGGCCTCCCATGTAGGTTTCCTACATGCTGAAACACATCTAAGGTGCAACCATCATTCTGCACGCGTGTTCCTCCATTATTATATCGAGGATTCTTCTTCCATATAGTGCGAACGTGATCACTAAAGTAAAGAGAAACACAATTCGTGATCTCCTGCACAATACAAGCTTCAACGATTGAACCCTCCACTCTTGCCTTGTTTCGCACTTTTAAATGAAGATAGTGCATTGCCCTCTAACAAAATATTAGAAGTTTCACCAATAAAGGAAATAAATATATGAAAACACAATGTACGGATCAATGTTATATAGTCTAACACACCTCTCAAAAACATACATCCAACGATATGCCACAGGGCCGCCAACCCTTGCCTCATATGGAAGATGCACTATCAGGTGTTGCATTACATTGAAGCAGCCTGGTGGGAACATTTTCTCAAGCTTGCAAAATAGAACAGGAACCTCCTCCTCAAGTTCACGCATCCGTTTTGGAGCAATTTCTTTGGCACACAATTGCCGATAAAAAAAACATAACTCTGCTATGACCTTCCATTCAGGTTCTAGGATGAAGCCTCGTAGGGCAACTAGCAGGAGGCGCTCCATCATGATGTGGTGGTCATGGCTTTTTAGCCCAATGAATTTGTTTTCACTCAAGTTGACAGTTTTACTCAAATTAGCAGCAAACCCATCAGAAAACTTCACTTCTTTAAACCACTTAAGGATGGTCATTCTATCTTCCTTGCTGACAAAATATTTCGCTCTAGGTTTCTTCCACACACCCCTTGAATTCTTGTTCAGGTGTAGCTTTGGTCGATCACAATAAAAAGCAACATCAAGGCGTGCTTTGTTGTTATCCTTAGTTTTCTCAGGAATATCAAGGCATGTGTTTAGTAAAGCCTCAGATACATTTTTCTCATTGTGCATTACATCAATGTTATGGCGAAGCATCAACTTCCGAAAATACTCTAGCTGCCACAAACCACTTATAGCTATCCAATTGTGCTCCTTCCCAAACCCCTCAAATTTACTCTTGCCAGTTTCATCATGGACAAGACTTTGGAGTTCTTCATACACCTCTTCTCCGGACAAGGGCTTTGGTGGAGGATCTAAAACTCGTTTTTTCTTGCGAAAACATTTCACACTCCTACGAAATGCATGGTCAGTGGGAAGGAATCTCCTATGGCAGTCTAACCAGCATGGCTTTCTCCCATTCTTCAATGAGAATGTCTTTATGTCAGATCCACATATAGGGCAAGCAAGCTTTCCATGAGTGCTCCAGCATGCTACTAATCCATAAGCTGGAAAGTCATGAATAGTCCAAAGCAAAGCTGCCTTCAAGGTGAAATTTTGCTTTCGATAACTATCATAAGTTTCTACACCATTTCTCCACAAATCATCAAGTTCGTCAACTAGAGGCTGCATAAAAACGTTTAGGTTCTTTCCTGGATGATCTGGACCGGGAATAACTAGTGCAAGGATCAGGTTACTCTGCTTCATGCACATTTCTGGTGGAAGATTATAAGGCACAACAAATACTGGCCAACATGAGTAGGAGGCTGCTTTAATTCCAAAAGGTGTGAAGCCGTCAGTTGCTAGACATAGCCTTATATTCCTTACTTCCTCAGCAAAATTTTAAAATTCCTTATTAAATTCCTTCCAAGCTTCACCATGAGAAGGGTGAACCATTATTTCATCACTGTTATGAGGCCTTGCGTGATAGTCCATGTGCTTGGCAGTGCTTTGTGACATGTACAACCGTTGTAGCCTAGGAGTAATTGGGAGATAGCGCCGAACTTTTCTTGGTATCTTCGTAGATTTATTTCCTGCGGTTGTTTCCTCATATCTAGGTTCTTTGCAGATGGTGCATTTTTCTTTATTTTCATTCTCTTTATAATAAATCATACAATTATTGGGGCATGCATGAATTTTGACGTAAGGCATTGCTAGACTATGCACAAGCTTCTTGGACCTATGGAAGTTTGCTGGGAGACCTTTTGCAGCATCGTCCCCAACAATGTCATGTATAAGAGTCATCATCTCATTGTAACAAGCTTCTCACAGATTATGTTGTGTTTTAATAGTCATTAGCCTTCCTACAATGGATAGACGTGATTGTGTGGTCTTCTCATGCAAACGTTTGTCGGCTTCCATCAACATTTCATAGAATTTTTTGGCAGATTTTGTTGGCTCATCACCTTTAGAAACTCCTTCAGCAACAATTGCATCAACTAGCATGTCATTCATTCTATCTCCATCTCCCACGTTATCATGCTCTACATTTTCAGGTGCATCAGACTCCCCGTGGCTAGTCCATCTCTCATATCCTAACATGAACCCATTGCTGCACAAGTGTGTGCTCATGACATCCCTTGTCCACTTATGACCGCAAAAGCACTTGCTGCAAGGAAAATGGGATTTCCCATCTACAACAGCATCGGGCAATGGGAATGCATGATCTAGGAAATTATCTACTCCATGTTGACAAGCATCACTGATCAACTTCCCTCGTCTCTCTTTGTACATCCAACTACGGTCGACATCTACATCGCTACAAAAATGTAGAATGGAAGTAGGAGGTATAGTATAAGCATTGGATTTAATCATGAACATAAAGTGTGATATATATTAATTATATAGTAACAATGAGAAAATCAATCAAACAATTCTATATTTGGCCTACATTGGCCATAACTAACAAGATGGTCACTAGGAGCTCTATCCAAACAAGCTGACTAATGTGCAAGTTTATTAATACCTATTTCAACTTTCTGAACCAGAAACTGAGGGAACTGTTCAGGTTATTCATGGCCATCAGAAGCACATACTCGTTGGACATAAGTTGCTACTGTAGTAAACACATAAAACATAACCTTTTTGTGAGCATACCAGCTGAATCCTAGATTTAAGGTTCTACAAATATTCTCTCTGTTTCTTACATAATTAGTTCCCGGCTAACATGGTTTAGAAAGAAAAGAAAGAAAACAAGATCAACTCGTACAACAAGAAAACTTGCCAAACTAAAATTATGAACCACCAACAAACAAATACTGATGGATCGTGCAGAAAAGAAATTGCAATGTACAAATAACTGACAATCAGCACAATCGCGCAAGACAGAAAAGAAGAAAAGTACTCAAGGGGGTGTGACAGAGACAAGGAGAGAGGGGAATGGGGAGGGAGAAGAGAATGATACCGTGGCGCCCCACTGTGATCGTTGCGTGCCGATTGATCGGCCATCACAGAGGAAGCAGAGGAACTCCTAACCACCCGTCGGAGTGGAAGCAGAGGGACGCCGGGCACCCCTCAAGCTAGATTGGTTTGGAGAACGAGGACGTGTTTGTTTTCAAAGAGGACCAGGAGACTATGGCGGTTAGTTTAGGACCTGATTTGGTGCGTGGTGCGCCGGCGCGGGAGAATTTTTTGGTGGCCGCGCCAAGAAATCAGCGCCAGATCACCAAATAATTCGGTAACAGGAGTCCACGGCTGCGAGGTGGGCACTAACCACTACGCGAGAAACATGAAAAAAAAAGATAACCACGAGGCCTCCTCAACGGATTGAACAGACTCAATTATATTATCCCATGAAAACCACGGTACATATCAGGGTTCGAGTAGCAGTAAAACATGAGCATATCTCATTATCTCTACATCACATAATCGTGTCAATGTTGCAACAAATTGTCTCTGGTATACGTGCTGATTAACTAATTAACCAAACAACTCAGTCTCCACACTCAATTGTGTCAAAATTTCCTCAATTTCAGTTTCAAAAAAATCCCAAATTGCCCACTGTACTGTACTGACCTGAAGAGATTGGGTGTGGTTAGCTCGTGGCCCGCCCAGACGGTGTCGAAGAAGTCGCCGTGCTTGCAGGAGGCAGGGCCGGACTGGACGCGGCGGCGAGGTAGTGGAGGTAGCTCCGGGGCCGCCAGCCCTCGTTCGTCTTCTCCGCCAGTGCGGGCTCTCCCCACCCAACCCCCGCTTCCCCATCCATCTCATGGTGACACGGGAACCTGCTGCTGCTACCTGCCGCTTGACTTTGGGGTCAAATCTGAGACGAGAGTGGAGGACGGTGGCAAGTCAGGTGACACATCTAGGCGGCGACCGGCATTGAGAGAGAGGTGAATGTGAGCCGTAGGACTGAGGGGATATAAGCGGCGGGGCTGGTCAACGGCGCTTTTAGAAGGTCTAGTATAGATAACATCTGAGGAGGTATATGTCACAACTTGTCTGATGTCCACCTGGTGTAGCACGCTAGGCTAGCTTGTTTGGTCTTGGGTTCAAACCATGCGGTGCACTTAATTTTTGCACATGCATTATTAATTAATTATTAGTACATATGAAATCATATAGGAGTAAAATAACTTTTAACTTTTATTTTTTGGGCCATTTGTTTTTTAAATCCTATTTTTATTCTTAGATTTCTCACAGTTCGTTTGGCACATACACGATTGCTTTTTTTTACATGGCACATACACGATTCTTGGTATGATCATAATACATTTTTTGCGAAAAATGGCCATAATACCTTGGATGATCCATTGGTGTGTTGTATTTGGTTCCACCGCGCATCAGTTTTTTTCTTTTGCATGGTAATACGTGTCTCATTCATATCATAAAGATCAAAGTACAAGTCACGTAAGGATCGACATGACAAAACTAAAAAGATAGGAAAACATCTCTGAGCTAGACACCAACGCTCCGTCACCTGCCCCCAGCACGACCACAACAGCCACCGAAAAGAAGAACGACAGATCACCTCCTCACCCAAACTCGACGCGGCTCCATCGCTGATATGCAGCTTTGTGGACCTCCAAGGTGGCTCACCAAAACTGAAGTCATTGTCGTTGAACGAATCAGATCTGGGCAACACCCCCGGACACCCTATCGAACTCAAGGTCTGGCACCCCACCACGACTAAGACACCGAAGGAGGAAACCATACTTTCCATCCATCAACCACGAACCCAGCACATGTTCCGTCTTTCAGATGTCGTCGATGCAGTCCACAATCTACATCCGCTCCTGAACTATGTACCTCCCAAGCTCTGCACCGATGTTGGGGCAGACGCCGGCCCGAGGGCACATGTCCACCACGAGGATGCCGCCGCCACACCATCCTTGCTTGAAAAGGCTGGTTTTCAAAACGACCCCCAACCATAGGGCTGATCGACTTGTCGGGAAGGATGTGAAGACGATGAGCGACCTAAAAACAAAGCTGCTTTAGCCTAAAACTATCCACACACACACACACACACACACACATGGATCCGGCAACCCCCCTAGCACCGACGATCGAGGTCGTCGGCGGAGGGGAGCCGCCGCAGGACAGCGATGATCGAAGGAACTCTCCTTGGGAGAGACGCTGACGAGATCGCCCTTTTTCTTCCTGAGGAAGAAAGAATGACCACCGCTTAATGGTTGATTTGTTGTGTTTGTGGTGTCTGATAAGGATTGTACGTAAAGAATCATATGTATATATATAATGACTCTTTTTTTAGTTTTGAAATACGGAACTCGGGCTTGTATGTCACGATAGTACTAGTACTTCATGACCAGCCATACGTGTTTACTAAGGACCTAGAATGGTGATGAAAATACGAACGGGTTCATATTGTACGAACATAGCCTCACCGATGCAGGGGACGGCAGCACTTTGAAACGGTAATGCCTCTGTGGCTCCATGTGGCAGAGTCTTTGTAGAAAGGGTGATGCCTCCCTTTTACTTTCTTGGTTGGGAGGAAAAAGAATGGTCGCACTGCTTCGGACAAAAAGGATCATATGTACGTATAGGATCGTATGCATAGCATTCCACTTTCTTAATTTTAAAATACAACACTCATCCTCGTTATAATTCAAGATGTTATTAATACTTCACGACACATTTACATTTAATTAATAATATACATGAAGGTCGGGGTCCTTCTAGACAAAGTTGCATTTATTAGAAAAACTAAAGATACGTTCAAGGCAAGTTACAGAAGTACATGGCCAAGAAATTAGCAAACTAGTACTTTTGTAAGTGCAATTTTTTAAACATCATATTTGTATTATCCTGTACCAATTTTTAAGCATCCTATATATTAATTGTGAAAAAGAACATAATGCACTCGCTTACAACAGAAATGCAAGATGTTAGTTCTTGGAATCTTCTTATACTGAATTATCTCGAATATAATATCGGTCATTCTACATATGTTGTCCATTGAAACATATCATCGAGAGGGAAAGTCAAACGCCGGTTATCACTATACACCGTCGGGTATTTTCTCAAATAACCAAGAGGCACATATCTACCGCCGGCCATGTCCTCTCATAGGTGAGAGTTTTGTTTTCACCTTCGGCTATTAAATTTCACCGTCGGGCATTACATGTAATCCCCGTGGGTGTGGCAAAAACCGTCGGGCATTACATGTAATCCCCGAGGGTGTACCAAAAACCGTCAGGCATTACATGTAATCCCCGTGGGTGTAGGGAAACCCGTCGGGCATTACATGTAATCCCCGTGGGTGTAGGGAAACCCGTCGGGCATTACATGTAATCCCCGTGGGTGTAAGGAAACCCGTCGGGCATTACATGTAATCCCCGTGGGTGTAGGAAAAACCGTCAGGCTTTACGATGAACCGTCGGGCATTAAGTTGGATATCCGAGGGGTGAATTTTCACCGTCGGGCATTCAAATATACCGTTGGGTATTAGTGGTAATACTCGTGAGTTGACAGTAACCGTCGGCCATTATAACTACTGTCGGCTATTACTGTAATACCCAACGGTCCGTTGGCTATTAGATTTCACTGTCGGAAATATGGGATTTCTTGTAGTGACAACTGTACTAGAACTAGGGCTCGGGAGGCACCTCCGCGGTGGCATGCAAATCTTTGTCAAGATCATAAACATGTGAGATCAGATGAGGGCCAGAAGACGGTGACCCTCGGCGGGATCCTAGCCTAGGAAATCCACAAGACCCCCAACAAGCACCCTGTCGGGGACAACTGCAACGCCACGGCAAGACCCTTGCCGGGCCCCCGGCAAGGTCCTTCCCGAGAGCGTCAGTGGGGCCACAGCCAGGCCTGCGTCAACCAAGACTCCACCACCCTCCCCAAGCAGCTGCTAGCGATGGGCGGCCACTACGCCAACTCAACAAGCACCTACGTGCTGGCATGCAGATCTTCGTGAAGAACCTGCAACCGCGCCACCTCAGCTGCCTGCCTGCCTACATGGCGCCGCACGCATAGCTGGCCTGGGCGCGTGTCAAAGCAGGGCGAGGCAGCGCCGGACGGGACGGGCCTCGTTCCCGTCCCCGATAAAGCTAAGGGACACCTAAGCGATGCATTAAATGCGTCCTGTCCTATAATACGGGCGATAAGCTCGCAGCACTGTAGACCTTTCCACCTCCTGTGTGCCGCTGTGGCAGCCCCTTTCGACTATAAAAGGAGGCCCATGGCATACTGGAGGGGAATTCGGCTCTTTTGGGCAAGTTGCACCCCGTAGATAGCTCAGGAACACAAGAACACTCAATACATCCACCAAAGCAGGACTAGGGTATTACGCATCCTCGCGGCCCGAACCTGGGTAAACGATCCGTGTGCTTCCTGTTAGACCTGCTCTTCTCACGATCCCACGCCCGCCAACCGTAGAAGGGATTCCAGTGATCCCATAGGTGTCATTTCCACCGACATCTTTGGCGCGCCAGGTAGGGGGCGCAGTCGTGAGAAACTGGTTTAGCAGCCAGCCTAGCAGTTCCTCGTGGCCATGGTTTCTAAAGAAGAAGACGTCCAAGAGAACAGCGCTGCCGGCAAGTGCGAAGGGCGTCAGCGCGGCGATAGGAAAGCTAAGTCACACCGAACTTTAAATATTTCCTTTTTATATAAGGTTATTCCCCTTGGAGATCCCGTTCTTTGTATGGAAAACCTGCACGCAAAGGGGCCCTCCCGCAATTGGCAATGCCCTTGTTCTGTTTCGAGTCCGCTCAACAGCTCTAGCGGCCGCGTCGGGAGTGGCAGGGTAACCTTCCGCAATTGGCAACGCTCTCGATTCTGACTCGAGTCAAGCTCGACAGTTCGAGCGGCCGCGTTAAGGGCAGTATGGTGGTTCGCCCGACAGCAAGCACACCCGGCAGGCCATTGGGGATCCGTCCTCAAGACGCCGCCCTGGGTTTACGCGCCGGCAAGCCTACCCGGTAAATGTAGGGCGGACATACAAAGAGAGGTTGAACAGGAAAATAACATGCATTGTATCAAAAGTACTGCAGAGTTATATTACATCAATTGCCGTCGCGGTTCTAACTAAAGATAGGAATTGTCTTGGTCATGAACCTGCAGCGACGATAAGAAACGGGGTGCCTAATCCCGGCGCTGGCCCTCGACCCTCTGAATTCTGTCGATACCGCTAATGACGGGCTTGATACGCTCCTTGAGCGGCGCGAGGTCAGCATCCTCCGGCAAGCTCTCCAGTGCAGCGTCGAAGCCGAGGTCGGGATACCAGTACGCCACCTTGGTGAGGACCTTTGTCATGGCACCCCGGCAAAGTTTTCGGGACTCATCGGCCAGGGAGGCCGCCCGGTTGGAGTGAAGCTGCTCCAGGGCCCGAGGACGCCCTCGAAGAACAGGGTCAGCTTGGCGTTGGTAGTCCCACTGCGCTCTGGGGCATACCTCACATTTGGCATCCCCATGGTAGCCAGCTGCGTGGTGATCCTACCAGCGACGTCCACGAGACGGCCGATCCAGCGGTTCACACCCTCCATGGAATCCTTGTGGTTGGCGGCCTCGTTCTTCCGCAGTAGCTTCTCCTCCTCCAGATTCTTGGTCAGGGTCTCCTCCCGAGCCCTGACCTTCGAGAGCGTCTCCTCAAGGCCCTCCAGCTTCAGCTTCAGGTCCTTGATGGAGTCGTTGGCCTTGGAGAGCTGCTCAGCCTTGCCAAGGACTGCGCCATGTGCCTCCACTAGGGCGCCGTTGAGCGTGTTCTTCTCCTCGGCCAGCTTCAGGGTCTGGTCCTTCAGCCCGTCCCGCTCCACCTCCAGCTCCTTCACCTTGTCGGCGTGAACTAGAGCCTGGGCATCGAGCGCCTCCCTGTGCCTCTGCTCCAGCTCCTAGGTCTGCTGCACGACGAGCTTCTCCAGCTCCCCATCCTTGCCGCGGAGCGTTGCAGCAAGCTTCTCCTCACGCGCGGCAAGGTCCTCCTCCTAGGAGTTCAGTGCGGCTTGGTGCTGGGTTCGAGCGGCCTCGGCTTTGGCGGCCAGGTTCTTCGCTGTCTCCTGGGCCTTCTCGATGTCAGCTGCTTCATGGTGAGCTCCACATCGCGCTTGGCTAGCTTGCTCTGGGCGGCCTTCAGCTGCTCACAAGCCTGGCGGAACCAAGTCTGCGTCTCAGCGATGCGCGCCTTAAGGTCCGCCTCCACCTTGTCCACCGTTGCCATCCTGGACTTGGCCTTGTCCAGGCGGGAGCGGTGGAGCGCCTGGAGCTTCCGGAAGTTGGCGCCCATGGCCTGGAGAAGCCGCTCCTCCTGAGAACCGTCGCCATCGGTGCTCAGTTTGTGAACAACCTCGAGCCCGGCGGCAGCAAGCACCTCCTCGTCGAACACCTCTCCCTCGGTGGGCGCCCTGGAGCTTGACGACCCTGGGAGGTGGACGAAAAGGTCGTCGGTCACCATCAGATACCTGTCAGAGCCGAAGGCAGCAGAGGAGGAAGGCTGATCATCAACCACCTCCTCCTCGACGGCGGCCTTGCCGGCCTCCCCGACGGGCCCCTTGCTGGGCTCCCCGGCAGGCTCCTTGGCGGCGTCCTCAGCAGCGCCCTTGGCGGCCTCTTCTGCGGCGATCTTCTCGGCCTCTGCCTCAGTGGCCTTGGCGACATCCTCGATGACAGTGTGGATGTCCTCTGGGTCCACTGAGGAGAGATCTAGATACCGAGGAGGGGATGAGGCGAAGCCAAGACCAAGAGTCAGCAAGAAAAGAAAAGGAACAGGAACGAGAGGTGAACGGCTTACCAGTCCCGGGCTGGGAAGTAGAGGTCCCCTCCCCGCCAACATTTGGCGCCGAGGCGAAGCTACCGGCGCCCGAGTTCTCCTCCTCCTCCATGTGCGTGGGCTTGGTGCTTGGTGCCCTTGCCGGGGACGCCCCTCGGGGCAGCGTGGTCGATGGGGGCGGCGTGTTGGGGGTAGCCCTCTGTGACTCCTCCTGTCGCTGTCCTCCTCCTGCAACCACGGCAAGGTCAGCACCAAGAGATCGTGCCCCCAACACACGTTGATGAGGGGTGAGTGATGAACTTACGCTGGGGGCTGTGCCGGGGGCTGTTGTCCGGGCTGCTCAACACCACCAGCGGTGTGCCGGAAGTACCTGCCGGGGGGTGGCCGCTCGCCGAAGCCCTGGCCCTCTTCACCCTCTGGGCCAGTGTCTCCACATCCCTGCAAAGATAAAGACGAATCAAGATAAGTGGCATGATCCGAGGAGACGGAGATGACGGAAAGAGACAAGATACTTACTCGTCCTCCACCTCCTCTGCTGCTTTCCTCTTCCAGCATGGCGATTATATAAACCTTTTTCATGTTGCATGCAGGGTATAGGGGGCAGGGTGTTCTTCTCGAGCATGTCTCCCTTGTGCGGCTTATAGACGTGGCACATATCTGTGGGCTCCCCGAGGTGTATATACTATCCTTTACCGACAATTAGGGGGCCCACACAATCTATCCCTTTGACCCAACAACGAGAAGGGTTTGACCATGATGGTTTCCTATTGATACTAGTAAGGAACACGTGCATTGCACACATGAGATTTGGTAACCAAATTATGAATAAATACCACACTATAGCATGTAAGCTTTGAGTCATAGTGTGACAGCCTGGTTTTGCCCTCCTTTATTTGCCTGATTTCCATTTGGATTGATTTTGAAATTTGGAGTTTTTGAATCTTTTCATATGGACTTAAACACTTGGGTACCCTTGGCTTTCACCCAAGTGCCTCATTTCCCTCTCAAATCATCATTCCCTCTCTGGTTCACTCCAAAATAATATTTGAAATATTTTTCTTTAATAAAAAATATTCATTTTCCTCTCCAAAACCCTAGCTAGCTCATTGTGCTCCAAAGCAACCCCAATTTTTCTTGCCCACAAAAATCTGAGAAAATTCACAAATATTCTTTGAACCCTAGGGCACCTTCCTGAGCAAAAATATTGCACCACTTTTTGGAATATTTTTGCTACAGAAAATATTTTCTGTTATGGATAGAAATGGTGGTTTCTACAGCAACTACCATTTTACTTGCTCCATTGTGGCAGATTTTTCTTGTGCATCATCACCTTAGTAGATGATTGCAAGCCTCCAAAGCACAGCCCCCAACTCCCAGCCATTTGACCTCAGTAACCTCTCAAAGTTACTGAGCAGAAACTTACCTGGCGTGTGAAATCTTTTCTACTGCGTCTGGATCCAAACCAAAGCGTGGTAATCTTCAAAACTACCATGAACAAAAAGCCAGACATGATCTTTGGGCGTAGGTCAGCCTGAGGGCAGAGTTCACGCGGTGACCACGTATGTACACGAAGCCAGCCTGCGTGTTGACGTGCTCTGAGTGCCGCCGAGCCCTCTGTTTCGCGCGTGCTCGCTTCCCCGACTGCCATAGCGCGCCAAACCTCGCCAGCATCTTTGTCCCAACCCCCTTAACTTCCCCTAGCACTCGCCAACGCCGGAGCTCGCCGCAGCGAGCACGGGCGCGGTCCGGCCAATGCAACAGTGCGCTCTGCACTATGCTCGTCGCCTTCCTCTCGATCCTGTGCTCGTCCCCATTCGCCCACAGTCCCCGCGTGAGTTGCGTCGCCTTCTCCCTCTCTCACCGACGCCGCTCTTCGCCGGGCGTAGTGTCCAGGTGTCGCCGGCGGAGCCCGATCCACCCCTCGGTGCTCGCCTATAAAGGGAGCCTTCCCCAGCCTCCTCGAGCACCATCCTCCACTCCCACACACTCCACAACCTTGTAGATAGCCGTAGCCCGGTAGGGCAGGCCGCGGGCCGCCATCCCCAAGCTCGAGCTTGCCGGCGATCCCCTCGGGTCATCGCGGTAGCTCCAGCCCCTCCCTGGCCTGGGCGACCCTTCCAGAGCCTCTGCCACTCTTCGGTGAAGCCGTTCCGTCCACTTGGAGCCCCTGGAGTTGCCTCTGTTCGCCGTCGTCTTCATCTCCGGCGACCACCGCTCTCTGCCTCCGCTTGCGAGGTCGATTCTGACGCCGTCTGACCACCCCTAGCTACGCTACGGGTACGGCAGGTGCGCCTCCATCCCCTCTCTCGATCCCTCCCTCTCGTTTTGGCCAAGGAGCCCTCGCCGCCGGCATGACCTCCGAGGAAGCCGCGACCCCCCCTGTTTCCTCCTCCCTCTCCCCCTCGCCTGACTAGCGGGGCCCGCTAGTCAGCCACTCAGTACGCGCGTGAAGCGGTACAAGTGGTGGCACCCCGAGGCTTTACACCTTCGACGTCACCCCCCTAGTTTGTTTTATTTAAATTCAAATTCATATATTTTCCAGAGAGCATCAAACAACTGTAACCCTTCAACCATAAGTCCAATTGAATTGATTCTTTTTGCATTGTGTTCTTTGCAAGGAAATCTAGCAGCTCACCAAAAATGAGATTTTTCTGTGCTGTCTAGATTTTCTGGTGATTTTCAGAAGGGTTCTTGATATTGTCTTCTTGTGTTTAAAATTATTTTCAGAGGGTGAGGCTTGTCTTGAGGATCACCAGAAGGCTTGTGAACCTCATCTGCACTAAGGCAAGCCACAACAACATTTTCATGGTGCCATTTCAATATTTATGATTTTCTTACTTGAATGAAAGATTTAATCGATGCATTTAAATAATGATTATGTTATTTATATTCTGTTAAGTGCTTGTTTTAGTTAATATGCTTGATTTAAAGAATGTGTGAAACTAACTTAGTTAGTAAAGAAACTAGGATTAATTTGTGGTGATGAAAGAATAATATTGTTATGCATATGAGCAATTACTTGAAGTTATTTTCTTGCATGGGTAAAATAATAAAGTTTGCTAGAAAATATTCTGTTTAAAGTGAGGTTTATCCTAACCAGAAAAGTGGCATGAGTTGTTGATGTTTATTCTTAGTGTGAATATAGTTGACTCAGTCATTTCCGTTAATATGTGATGCATTTGTAGTGTTGCATTTTCATGGCATGCGATGACACTGGTCGTTTTTACTTTAAGTTGAACCAGAAAATAACTCAACTTGAATATATCGTTGGCCGGGTCATGGTGCCACTGAATCGAGTTTTTCCTAGTGCAACCACATTTGCCTTTATGGGAAGGCCTTGATTCGGCCCGTTGTCATGCCTCTGGTCGGTGCCTCCAACTATGGAAGGTTATGGGCATGCTTACCCTAGCCCGGTAAGCAGAAATAACCTTGTGTGCCCGTTGTTGAGATTATGGTACCGGGTCCCCTTGTGGGATCGTTTTGGCCACGACGGTGGTCGTTGTGTCTTTGGTAGACACGGGGCCACCCAGGACTAGCCCGGTGGGGATTGGGTCGGAGTGGTCGGGAGAGTGTCATGGCAATGGAGGGGTTTCGTCGGAATGCCGTTGGTCCACCCAAATGGGAGTGCGAGGCCATGGGTTCCGTGGTGTGGGTACAGTGTGCTACCTCTGCAGAGTGTAATAATCTATCGATAGCCTAGTCCACGGTTACGGACACGCTCGTAGTAGGTCACACCATGGGTCAACGCTTCATAAATTTTGCACACTAAGTTATGAACTTTGCACTGTTGATGATGGTGTGAAAGCCATCGAGATGTTCGAGACCAAGTATTGGTCGTGGTTGTTATCGCCGTAAGGATCACGAGATACCCCTAGTCAAGACCATGATGGTGGTACGTTTGTGATCCAAGAACGATCACTGCTGGTAAGCCCATCCCGAGGGACTTTTATCACAAGAGCATGATCACAGCATGTTGAAACATTATTGCATTATTAATTGGTTAATTATCATGATATTGTTTGTCATTAGTATTATGCCTGTTGTGAGCTTGCAAGTACATTCCATGTACTGACCTGGCGTGTCATGCCAGATTTCAGGAAAGTCTCATTGGAAAGGAGTGCTGCTCGAGTCTAGATTGTGTCCACATCAGTGTCCCTGTGCTATGGAGTTTCCGCTACGACGTTGTTCCGCTGCAGTGTAGTTGTTATGATCGAGGCCCCTTTTATGTTCACTAAATAATGTACATATTGTTCAGCCGCATCGTGTGTGCCGCTTGGCCTCGACACCTGTTGTAATATAAACTATGATCCGCTGGCATCAATAAAGCGGTTGTTTTCTGTACCAAGATGTTGTGTGTTGCCAGAAGACATGGTCTCTGGGCTGGCAATGCATAGTAAACCGGTAGCTCTGAGCCGGGGTGTGATGCGGAGCATCCTATGGACATCACCATGTCAAGAGTTCGTTTGGCAAGTGACACGTGCGACATCTACTTCACATACAAAAAGGTGAATCATCTCCTTTAAACGTGCTCACTTGACCCCTTCGAGGATGGTATACTACTTGACACTCCACTTGTGTGCATGCATAGGTATTGTCGGAACACTACGGACGACGCGGAGGAGTGCAAGCGCCAAGGAACAACTACACCGTCCGTGAGGGAAGCCTGGAAGCGACGACGGAAGAAGACGGAGCTGTTGAAGCTACAGCGGCCGGACATCCAGCGCCAGCCCCGGACATCCGGCGCCTCGCCAAAGCCCGGACATCCGGCCCTTCCCCCGAAAATCCTGCATCGACGACAGAACGCACCCGAAGTTTGGCCACTTCAGCCCGGACATCCGGCGCCTCGCGAAGCCCCGGAAATCAGGCCTCTCGCCCGGACATCCGACCCCGCCTATCTAGAGACTACAGAAGGTTGCACCGCCAGCCCGGACATCCGGCCCCTCCTGAAGCCCCGGACATCCGGCCCGACGCCCGGACATCCGGCTCCGTCTGTCTGTGCACATTAAAGGGCCGAAGCCCATGTACCTCTTCGCCCCCCGAGACTATATATACTCTTTCTCCTCCATCTTCTAGGGTTAGCATTGGTTTAGCTCATAGTTGAGATAGAGCTTTGCTCATCCATATCGGATCTACTCCACGAGAGAGACCGCGGCCCCTCTACGGAGAAGATCCCCCTTCGATTCAAGACCTCCTCATAGAGAAGACCCCCATCAAGACCTCCTCACGGAGAAGAACCGGTTACCCTTTGTATCGTCCTTTGTTGATCGTGGATCTTGTATCTCCTCTCGTGTTTCGAGGATCTAGCACATGTGTGATTGATCTTGTTGGTTGAGTGCTTTCTCTCGTGTTTCCCCTTGTGTTTTCCCCTTGTGTTCTTCGTGTTCATCGCGGGATCCGCTCCTTTCATGAAAGATCGGCCCCATAGGGTTCCACCCTACATCATCTTGGTATCATGAGCCACGTTGATCACGATTTCGGAGCCCCCGTTGTGTTTTCTAGCCTAGTTTTGTTGATTTCTTCCCCAATTTCGAAAATCCCCACAAAAATAGCCCCAATTTTTTTGTGTGTGATTTGTTGGTGTGATGAAGTTTTGTTGGATTTGATCCGCGGATTTCGTGTGTTGCAGGTAGATCTAGCTTTTCCCCATCTTTTCCCCAATTTCCATCCACAAAATCTTCCGAATTTTGCCCCGGATTTGATCTCTCCACGCGGTGTTCATCCACGGATCCCGAGGCCGGACATCCGGCCCGACCAGCACGGACATCCGGCCCGGTCCGGACATCCGACCATCAGCCCGGACATCCGGGCCCTGGCAGCATCACTTCCATCCTCCACTCCGTTTTTCGCCTAACTCTCACCAAATTTTGTCCCGGTGCCCACATACACTTCCGCATACCACCACCACTTTCGCATAGCCACCACCGACTTCCGCAACATAACCAATTTTGTTCCCCTTTGCATTTGTGGTTGTTTGAGTTGTGATTCGAGTCTCCTAAGGTGTTTAGGCTACTTAGGGACGGTTGCTTCTTCATCAACCACCACCATAACTTCCGCATAGGCTTACCCACCATACACTTCCACCAACCCAACTTAACCCAATTTTGTTTGTGTTGTGAGTTGTGTCTCCTAAGGTGTTTCGGCTACTTAGGGACCGTGCTTCCAACTCCGACACCGTGTATAGTATACCACCTTACCCTCGACTTCCGCATTGCGTCTCAAAACCCATCATTGCATTTCCGCAACCCCATTGAGCTTCCGCAAAACCACCACCGCTTACACTACCACCGTTTGACTTTTGTCCTTGAGATTTTGAGTTGTGATTTTTCTGTTTCCTAAGGTGTTTCGGCTACTTAGGGATGAGTCTCCATCATCTTGGTATCTACATCAAGAACACCGCCACTTATCATCGCCAAGGACGGTAACCTCGACGACACCATTGTATATTCCCCTTGCAATTGCATTGATAACCCCTAGCCCATTTTGCGTCACTTGCCTACCGAGACTAGCCATTGGAGTATTGCCGGCAACGTTACTTGTGCACATTAGTGGTCTACAACTTCCATTGCATACATAACATACCATATTGGTATCATATCATCTCTTGTGTCACAAGTTTGTTCCCGCATACACACTATTGCTATCTTGGTTTGTGCATTTTGCAAAGTGGCCATACATACAAAAAAAGAATAAGCTTTTAAGCAAAAGAGAAAGAGCAAAGAAGCTTGTAAGCAAGTGCCATAGCATCATACCACATTGCATATAAGATTGTCATATCCGATCATCTTGGATCATCTTGAGCGAACACCGGGAACCATACATACATAGCATACTTGGGATAGAAGTTTATCCATTTTGCATATCATAGGTTGTGCACAAGTGTCGTATCCGCCTATTGAGCAATCGTGCTAGCGTCTCTCTTGAGTTGTGCAACACGAGTGTTTTCCGTGGACTCCACATTTTGTGCTCATTCCTTGGTTGCACGACCCCATTTATCTATCCGTGTGTGTGTTTCCGTGTGCCATTCTTTGCTATTGGTCTACTTGTTTCACTTGCGAATTTGTGAATCTCTTTCAACATTATTGACTCTTGCTAACATTTTGCATCAAATTTTTTGTGCCACTATCCTCACCGAGCTCCACTATAAGCCTTACTTGTGTAGGTGTGAGAAACCGACAAGAATTGGTACCAATTGTGCTATTTCCTTGTTACACATTGAGTGATCATTGATCCATCTTTAACATCGGTCAAGGTACATTTGGTATCGTTCTTCTCTTTCTCCCACTCACATTTGCTCGAGTCTTGTGATGGATAGGCAAGGAATTCCACCTTCGGTCTACAACAATGACAAGTTCGATGCCACGAACAACAACTTCGACGCCAAGATGCAAGCTCAAATGGAGGAGATCCAATCCCTCATCAAGTCCTACAAGCGATCTTCCTCATCTTCGAGAAGACGCTCAAGAGCACATGCCTCCGAGCTACCATCTCCGGCAAGGTCACATCGGCATCGACACCATCACCAGCAAGAACGTGAAGGTCAAGAGCTCTACACCAACAACCGCTCAACGACTTCACCATCTCCCTTGGCATTTTCACCAAGCGACTTCAAGGCATCTTCGCCTACGGATATACGGCATCTTCGCCAACAAGCACCTCAAGACTACGCTCAAGAGAAGCTCCCCAAGCTCAAGTCCGCGACTTCCACGAGCTACTACGACCTCGACACCGACCATGCGATTCCTTTCTATGGGACTCAAGAACCCGAGGAGTATCTCTAGTGGGAGCACCTAATGGACGACTACCTCAAGCTACATCAAGTTCCTCCCGAAGATCAAGTGAAGTACGCCACAAGAAACTTCCACGACTACGCCTCGACATGGTGGCTTCACACACCTTCGGAAACCTACGACATGAGTTGGCCCAAGACGAAGAAAGCTTTGCGGCGAGAATTTGTGCCTCCAACCTACACGAAACAACTTCTACGCCAATTGGAGAACACCAACCAAGGATCCAAGTCCATCGACGCGTACTTCAAGGAGATGAAGATTGCCTTGCGACGAGCCGGCGTGGACGACCCCATGTCAATGAAGTTCCACTTCATGATGGGATTGAACAATGCCATCTCCAAGACTATCTTCCTCGAGAACTACAAGTCCCTCGACGACAACTACATTGGTGCTCTCAAGGCGGACCAAGAACGCATGAAGGCCAAGGCTTCTCCATCCCAAGCACACTTCTCGATGACCAAGCTCAAATACGACGAGCATGAGGCTAGTACCACCAAGATGTCCAAGCCCGATGAACTCCAAGACGATGCTCCCAAGTTCGACTTCACCGCCATCCCTCTTTGTGGCATTGATGATGCTGAGTCCTCCACGACTCTTTTTCAAGACGGTGCGCCGACGAGTACGACTACGGAGACCTTCAAGGACCAAGCTTTTGAGGCAAGCGACATGGTGACGAGCAAGGATGATGCTTCCATCTTAGGAGGCAAGAGTGATGATGTGCCATCTTCGGCCTTCATCCACGGCGACGGCGATGAGATGGTTGAGTATTTCACTTCGACCACGGCGACGTATGATGACTTGAGTGACTTGTGCCACCATATTGAGAGTGAGAGTGACTTCACCACTAGCCCCATATCCAATGTGTTGCCCCAATTCCCATGTGAGGAGAGCCACAACCCCCACCACTTGAGTGAGATGAGTGACTCCACCACACGTGCGATTGAGTGCACTTACTTTGAGGGAGTGAGTGAACCACCACATAGAGAGAGTGAGGAGATTTTGAACTCTAACGACTTAACCTCTACCTCTATTGTGTCTTCTCATTTGGTGCTAGGTCTCATTTATGATGACGCGCCGATTCACGACGACTTCGTCCTTCCTATGGACATGACGATGGCCATGGTGGAATATGATGCACCCCCCACATGGTTCCATCAAGATGAAGATGACCACCATTTGGTCTTTCCCACCTCACCTACACCACTTGATTGGAATGACAAAGGTAACATAGGTGACGGTGATGCTCTAGTCCCACTAGTGGACATTCTTGACATTGATTGCTTGCATGATGTTGATCCACCTATTACCTTGCTTCATGCTAGTGAGATTTCCCCATGGGATGATTTACCCATTTATGATGAGTATATGATTGCCATGTGGAGTCTATTAGTTGTGATGCCATGTTACATAGGATTTCTTGTGACAATTCTTTAGGTCACATCATGTTTGACAATCCGATTGACTTGTCATATGCTATGCATGAGATCAATCATATGTCCTATTTGCAATCTCTTCGTAGTGACTATGCACATTAAAATTAACCCAATTTGCACATATGGCATAGATGACAAGCCCATGGTTATTGGCATTTGTTTTTCTTGTGATGATATTGACATGCTCCCTTTGCATCATTTATCTCATATGCCATGCCATGACCACCTAGCTTCGGATATGCATTGTTGTGGATGTTGTCCATTTTCTCCATATGATTACAATATTGCTCATGAGGATACCCCCATAGTTTCCTCATACATTTTAGGAGATTTTGATCCATCCTATCCATTGCATGATCCCAATAATTATGTGCACAATATGCTCCCCATGAATCATAATGATATTGTTGTGCCATATACTAGTATGCTCAATTTGCATCCCCATAGTGTTATACATAACAACTATTCTTTCATGATGGATGACATGTTCTTATGCCATGCATCAAATTTCTTTGGGCGATGCTTATCTTGTGCTAACACTCACTTGCACATACACATCATGATGGATGATGTGTACATTTACCACGCGCACAATTTCTTTGGTTTGTGTCTCTTTTGTGTAGGTACCCATGAATACTTGTCAACCTCGCAATCTCACGAGTTGACAAAACGAGCTCTAGAGAGCAATGATGACTTGGGATACCATGGATTGCCTTTCCCACCTCTCACTTCGCGCAAAAACTTCGCGCATTTCTTCGACATGACCCTCACATGGTTATGGGTTATTGTCCATTACATATCATATGCCCATCTTGCCATGTTCACTTTGCATGATATGCCCATTACTATGCCTTTGCCATTCATTTGTGACCCATACTTTGCATTACACATGATGATTGATTCTAGTACTTGTATGTGTATTTGCAAGCGTGGTGGAGATATTGTTTATTATTGCCATGATTGCTTTGTGCCCCATGCCTATGATGATACTATGATCTTGATTTGTGTTCGTGCTTGCGATATGTCATGTATAATGCATATGCCTATTCTTTGCTCACATGACATGATTGCCATGATTTCCTCTAGTGTGTTGCATCTTCGCTCCACTAGTTTGCACGACTTGATTACTATTGCTTGCCTTGTTGCATCACCAATGATTTATATTTGCTCACTTCATGCGGTTCATGACAACTATCTACATGCTTTGCACATGATTGTTATTGCTTCTTGTCACAACTCTCCATATGTTGCCTCCCTCATGCTAGATGATTTGCCATGTATTGAGTGCAACAATGCTATTAGTCTTGCTTATGAGTTTCCCCCATAGCATTCTCACATATTATTGGAGATTTTGACATATTTCTTGTGAAGCATGCTTGTCTTACCTCATTGCACCATATACCTCGTGCCATGAATATAGCTATTGTTGCATCATATTATTCATGCACTTGTGCTTCTAATGGTTATGTGCAAGAGAAGAAAACCATCATGATGGATGATGTGTTTATCTACCATGCGCATATGTTCTTTGTTTTGTTGTGTGCATGTGTAGGATACTTGGACTTTGTGTCGACTTCCGCTTCACGTGAGTTGACCATTCGAGCTCTTGAGAGCGAGCCTCATACATTCGACCACGACTCGTTTCTACGCCACCTTTCCTACCACTTCGGGATTGTGAAGAATGCACAAGGACACGCCATCAAGGTGATATCTTTCTTGAGCATGGATATTGCGGATCATACTAGTTGTGTTGCTTGCACCATGAGACTTATTGTTCATCTTGGACCACTTGATTGCACACTTGATAGAGATCTTGCTTCGACATGTCATTTTCACCGTCCCATGCATCATGATATATATGCCTTGTGTGTTGCATCCAATTCTTGGATTACTTGCTCCTCTCATATGTTTGGTTGCAACAATGTCATCCCTTCACATATGCCATGTCCCATTGCTTGTCACATGATTGACTTGATTGCCTCACACATGATGAACAATTGCTCTTTCTATTGTGTTGAGTGCCACACTATTTTCACTACACCCTATACACATTATGCTTGGATTGTCTTGCACTTAACGCATGTGTTTAGACATGTCATCTTCTTAGGTGTCGTGAATGATTCCTGTGCCTACCATAGACCTTTCATTGAGCGCTTTGCCCATGCTTGCTATGAACTTGAGCTAGATGCTTATTCTCTTGACACACATATTGGATGTCCGGGTGAGAGGCCGGATTTCCAGGGCTTCCGGAGGAGCCAGATGTCCGGGGCATGGGGCCGGATGTCCGGGCCCTGTAGTACTTCGCTGGCTGGGTTGCTGCTGTTGTGAGGTTCCAGGGGCCGGATGTCCGGGGTCCTGGCCGGATGTCCGGGTCCTGGGAGCTGTCTCCGTCTTCTTCTTCCGTCGTCGCTTCCAGGCCTCCCTCGCGGATGGTGTACTTGTACCTTGGCACTTGCACTCCTCCTCGTCGTCCGTAGTGTTCCGACAATACCTATGCATGCACACGGGTGGAGTGTCAAGTAGTGTACCATCCTCGAAGGGGTCAAGTGAGCACGTGTAAAGGAGATGATTCAGCTTTGTGTATGTGAAGTATATGTCGCACGTGTCACTCGCCGAATGGACTCTTGACATGGTGATGTCCATAGGATGCTCCGCATCATCTCCCCTCCCTTGGGAAAGATCCGACCTCGGATCGAAAACCAAATCACCATGGGAAAGAGATGGCTTCGCCGTGTAGAAGTGGACGTTCACCAAGTACTTGTCATCTTGAAGCTCGAAATGGGCACTCTCCAATGTCGCACCGACTTGTGATTCCTTCAAAAGGAGTAAGGACAACAAACACTTGGAAAAACAAATGTGGTTAGCGTTAGTGCAAAACCAAGCATTCAAGAGGTGATTCACCAAACAAGTGCCGTCATCATGCAAAGCAGATGGTGTGACAAGGGATTGGGACATGGCATGTAAGTATATCAACCGAGCACAAGCAAAGATATCATGGGGACAAGCATGCAAATTGGAGGTAGAGATGCAAATATGTGTGTCAAGAGAATAAGCATCTACCTCAAGTTCATAGCAAGCATGGGCAAAGCGCTCAATGAAAGGTCTATGGTAGGCACAGGAATCATTCACGACACCTAAGAAGATGAGATGTCTAAACACATGGGTTAAGTGTAAGACAATCCAAGCATAATGTGCATAGGGTGTAGTGAACATAGTGTGGCACTCAACACAATATAAAGAGAAATTGTTCATCATGTGTGAGGCAATCAAGTAAATCATGTGAAAAGCAATGGGACATGGCATATGTGAAGGGATGACATTGTTGCAACCAAACATATGAGAAACGCAAGTAAACCAAGAATTGGATGCAACACACAAGGCATATATATCATGATGCATGGGACGGTGAAAATGACAAGTCGAAGAAAGATCTCTATCAAGTGTGCAATCAAGTGGTCCAAGATGAACAATAAGTCTCATGGTGCAAGCAACACAAGTAGTATGATCCGCAATATCCATGCTCAAGAAAGATATCACCTTGATGGCGTGTCCTTGTCCATTCTTCACAATGCCGAAGTGGTAGGAAAGGTGGCGTAGAAACGATTCGTGGTCGAATGTATGAGGCTCACTCTCAAGAGCTCGAATGGTCAACTGACGTGAAGCGGAAGTCGACACAAAGTCCAAGTATCCTACACATGCACACAACAAAACAAAGAACGTATGCGCATGGTAGATAAACACATCATCCATCATGATGGTTCTCTTCTCTTGCACATAACCATTAGAAGCACAAGTGCACGAATAATATGATGCAACAATGGCAATATTCATGGCACTAGGTATATGGTGCAAAGAGGTAAGACAAGCAGGCTTCACAAGAAATATGTCGAAATCTCCAAATATGTGTGAGAATGCTATGGGGGTAAACTCATAAGCAAGACTAATAGCATTGTTGCACTCAATACATGTCAAATCATCTATCATGATAGAGGCAACATATGGAGAGATATGATAAGATGCAATAACAATCATGTGCAAAGCATGTAACACCTTAGGAACGGAAAAACCACAACTCAAAATCTCAAGGACAAAAGTCAAAACGGTGGTAGTGGAAAGCGGTGGTGGTTTTGCGGAAATGCAATGATGGGTTTTGAGACGCAATGCGGAAGTCGAGGGTAAGGTGGATGGACTATACACGGTGTCGGAGTTCGAAACACGGTCCCTAAGTAGCCGAAACACCTTAGGAGACACAACTCACAACACAAACAAAATTGGGTTATATCGAGTGGTGGAAGTGTATGGTGGGTAAGCCTATACGGAAGTTATGGTGGTGGTTGATGAAGAAGCAACCGTCCCTAAGTAGCCTAAACACCTTAGGAGTCTTGAATCACAACTCAAACAACCTCAAATGCTAAGGGGAACAAAATTGGTTAGGTTGCGGAAGTCGGTGGTGGTTATGCGGAAGTGTATGTGGGCTCAAGAACAAAATTGGACGAAAGTTAGGCGGTAAACGGAGTGGAGAATGGAGTTGATGCTGTCAGGGGCCGGATGTCCGGGCTGAGGGCCGGATGTCCGGGCTGGTCGGGCCGGATGTCCGGGCTCGGGATCCGTGGATGAACACTGCGTGGAGAGGTCAAATCCGGGGCAAAATTCGGAAGATTTTGTGGATGGAAATTGGGGAAAAGACGGGGAAAAGCTAGATCTACCTGCAACACACGAAATCCACGGATCAAATCCAACAAAACTTCATCACACCAACAAATCACAAAAAAAATTGGGGCTATTTTTTGGTGGGGATTTTCGAATTTGGGACAAAATCAACAAAAATAGGCTAGAAACACAACGGGGAGGCTCCGAAATCATGATCAACGTGGCTCATGATACCAAGATGATATCATGAGACAAGCTGGCTCTGATCCAAGATGATGTAGGGTGGAACTCTAGATGGCCGATCTTTCACGAAAGGAGCAGATCCCTACGACGAATGTGATGAACACGAGGGGAAACACGAGGGAAACACGAGAGGAGCACGAGAGAAATCACACAACCAACAAGAATAGATCACACATGCGCTAGATCGATGAACACAAAGGTAAGATACAAGATCCAACATCAACAACGGACGATACAAATGGTAACCGGCTCTTCTCCGTGAGGAGGTCTTGAATCCACGAGAGGATCTTCCCGTGAGGGGTCTTGAATCCAAGGTGGATCTTCTTCGTAGAGGCCGCGGTCTCTCTCGTGGAGTCGATCCGATATGGATGAGCAAAGCTCTATCTCTAAATGAGCTAATCCTTTGCTAACCCTAGAAAGATGGAGGAGAAGGAGTATATATAGTCTAGGGGGTCGAAGGGGTACACGGGCCTCGGCCCTTTACTGTGCGCAGACAGACGGAGCCGGATGTCCGGGCGACGGGCCGGATGTCCGGGGCTTCTGGAGGGGCCGGATGTCCGGGCTAGCAGTGCAAACTTCTGTAGTCTCTGGATAGGCGGGGTCGGATGTTCGGGCTGGGGGGCCGGATGTCCGGCGGCTCGGGAAGAGCCGGATGTCCGGGCCTCTGGCCGGATGTCCGGCCTGACGTGGTTCAGCTTCGGATGCCTTCTGTGATGGGCGCCGGATTTCTGGGCTGGTGCCGGATGTCCGGGCTTGCGGGAGGGGCCGGATGTCCGGGGCCTGGCCGGATGTCCGGGTCCTGTAGCCTTTCTCGGGTTCCTCTCGTCGTGCTCCCTCATCCTTGTACTTGGGGACTTGTCCATCATTCCGAGCATCTCCGAGAGGGTCTCCTTGGTACCTAGGCATGTGTAGTGTCCTTGCATTAGGTTGCAACCATGTCTGACATGAATGGAAAGGAGAAGCATTTAGGAGCGGGTTCACCTTAGGTCCAATTGCGTAGGCTCGAGTGTACATGGGGATGATCGTAGGATGCTCCGCATCATCTCCCCTCCCTTGGGAAAGATCCGACCTCGGATCGAAAACCTCATCACCATGGAAACGGTTGTCGTGGACGGACTTGTAGTTGGACGAAGTGGAAAACATGCTGCAATCCAAGTACTCCAAGGTGTGTCCGGAGTGGTACACATGCAAAAAGAGCAAACACAAACAACACTTGGAAATACAATGGTTAGCGCACACAAAGTGTCCATCATGTAAGAATGAGTCCGTGAGGCAAGATTGTTAATGACAAAGCACATGAAGCTTAGCAAGATGATATGGAATGAGATGTAAAGCATTCATTGTGCACACAAATGTGTTGTGAATATGATCAATGCAATCACGGTGCAAAATGATGTCATAGTGAGATGGTTGATCAATAGCATGAATATGGCAATGGATGCTCAATATGATTATGTTATCATGCAATTGATGGTAGGCAATATGATCATTATGTATGAATATGCCATCAAGAAATATCACAACAAATTTGCTAGGAAAGTGCTCAAGCTCATATATCATGGATGACATAGAAATACAAGATGCACCAAGGCAATCATAATGCAAGTCAATCCATGTATAAAGTGCAAACTTGTTATTGGAGTTGTTGTACCATGGCTCAATGTCGTGGCACTCCTCAACTTGAAGGTCCATAGGGTCCATCTCCAATGTCGGTCCTCCATCCAATAGATGTATCATGTAGACAAGAAGAAGGAAACAACAATGAAAGAATGACCCATCCAATATGCGTAATTGAGGATGGCTCAAAGGGAAAGAGTGCACCTTTAGTAGTTTCTCAAGGGTGATGGAGTTCCACATCTTGTATGCCTTCACATAACCAATATGTCTCGTGATGGTACCTCCTTTTGAATCCTTCAAAATGAAAGAACATGACGAACACTCGGAAAAACAAATGAGGTTAGCGTAAATGCAAAACCTAGCATTCGTGTGGTAAGATACCCAACAAGTGTATGCATCATGCTCAACATAAGAAAGTACAACGGTGTAGTTCATGGTATGGAGGCGTACCACACTATGTTCACTATACCCTATGCACATTATGCTTGGATTGTCTTGCACTTAACCCATGTGTTTAGACATCTCATCTTCTTAGGTGTCGTGAATGATTCCTATGCCTACCATAGACCTTTCATTGAGCGCTTTGCCCATGCTTGCTATGAACCTGAGGTAGATGCTTATTCTCTTGACACACATATTTGCATCTCTACCTCCAATTTACATGCTTGCCCCCATGATATCTTTGCTTGTGCTCGATTGATATACTTACCTGCCATGTCTCAATCCTTTGTCACACCATATGCTTTGCATGATGACGACACTTGTTTGGTGAATCACCTCTTGAATGCTTGGTTTTGCACTAACGCTAACCACATTTGTTTTTCCAACTGTTTGTTGTCCTTACTCCTTTTGAAGGAATCACAAGACGGTGCGACATTGGAGAGTGCCCATTTCGAGCTTCAAGATGACACGTACTTGGTGAACGTCCCCTTCTACACGGCGAAGCCATCTCTTTTCCATGGTGATTTGGTTTTCGATCCGAGGTCGGATCTTTCCCAAGGGAGGGGAGATGATGCGGAGCATCCTATGGACATCACCATGTCAATAGTTCGTTTGGCAAGTGACACGTGCGACATCTACTTCACATACACAAAGGTGAATCATCTCCTTTACACGTGCTCACTTGACCCCTTCGAGGATGGTATACTACTTGACACTCCACTCGTGTGCATGCATAGGTATTGTCGGAACACTACGGACGACGAGGAGGAGTGCAAGCGCCAAGGAACAACTACACCATCTGCGAGGGAAGCCTGGAAGCGACGACAGAAGAAGACGGAGTTGCTGAAGCTACAGCGGCCGGACATCCGGCGCCTCGCCAAAGCCCGGACATCCGGCCCTTCCCCCGAAAATCCGGCATCGCCGACAGAACGCACCCGAAGTTTGGCCACTTCAGCCCGGACATCCGGCCCAAGCCCCGGACATCCAGCGCCTCGCAAAGCCCCGGAAATCCGGCCTCTCGCCCGGACATCCGACCCCGCCTATCCAGAGACTACAGAAGGTTGCACCGCCAGCCCGGACATCCGGCCCCCAACCCGGACATCTGGCCCCCAGCCCCTCCTGAAGCCCCGGACATCCGGCCCGACGCCCGGACATCCGGCTCCGTCTGTCTGCGCACAGTAAAGGGCCGAAGCCCATGTACCTGTTCGCCCCCTAGACTATATATACTCTTTCTCCTCCATCTTCTAGGCTTAGCATTGGTTTAGCTCATAGTTGAGATAGAGCTTTGCTCATCCATATCGGATCTACTCCACAAGAGAGACCGCGGCCCCTCTACGGAGAAGATCCCCCTTGGATTCAAGACCTCCTCACAGAGAAGACCCCCATCAAGACCTCCTCACGGAGAAGAACCGGTTACCCTTTGTATCGTCCTTTGTTGATCGTGGATCTTGTATCTCCTCTCGAGTTTCGAGGATCTAGCACATGTGTGATTGATCTTCTTGGTTGAGTGATTTCTCTTGTGTTTCCCCTCGTGTTTCCCCCTCGTGTTCTTCGTGTTCATCGCGGGATCCGCTCCTTTCGTGAAAGATCGGCCCCATAGGGTTCCACCCTACATCAGGGTGCCACAACGCTTGGTATCAGAGCCGCGCTGACTGTAGGCCACACTAGACTATGACGTGTGAACTGGACGTTAGATACGAGTTTAAGTTGAGTGCCGGTAGCATTTGTAGCTGTTTGTGGCATTGCATGCACTTGTTTTATTTTTATGCTAACCTGCTAATGGTTGTGTGTGTAGATGGTTCTGGTGCCGTATCCGTGCCAGTTGAAGATGATGCCGTACACGTCACCGCACCTCCTTCGCAACGTGTGGCGTCGGCTGTACCCCCTCGGAGACGATCCAGTCTATCGTGTGTACTGGGAGCGTCTAGCTGACTCAATGTATGAGTATCACACAGTGATTACTCTGCGCACCAGTTCCGATTCCAGCACTTACATTCGTACCTCTCGGAGCGGTTACGCTTCTACCACTTCTCAGGCTGTCCAGTTTGCTGCATTCGAGGTCCTTGTTGAGCTTCGTTACAACGAGGTCCGGATGCAGAACCATCCAGGTTTCTATTACTATCCTTCTCTGCACGACAATGGTCGTATCTGTTTCCCTATCATTGATCCGAAGTCTGATAGAGTCACTAGCCATCTTGCTCGTTATGTCACCGCTAGCTATCTTATGATCCACGAGCTGGCTCGAGAGCTGACTCGTGCCAATACTGCTTTAGCCTCTACTTTAGTCTCTACTAGATCTGCCACTACTCCATCCTCCCTGGGATTTACTCCGTATATTCCAGCCAGTTCTAGTTCCCCTATTTCGCCGGTTACTCCTCCGAGTAGCTCGGGCGCCTCGGCCGTAAATCCTCTCAGTGCTCCTGCTGAGTGGGTTTCACTTCTCACTACTAATGTAGCCCCGATGCTTCACCCTACACCTGCCCCTGAGGGAGAGCCCTCTAGGCAGCGTCGTCGTGTTACCTTTAACCCGGAGGTCTCAGTTAACCTCGTCAGTTCAGGATTCGAGTCCGCTTCAGGAGAGGACCCCGCAGCACCAGCAGAGCAGTAGAGCCTTTGAGTATCCACAGTCGTGGGGATGATGTCCGGATGTAGTAGTACGAGTCATGATGTTTTGTTGCCTGTATGAGAGTAGTTGAACCTGGCATGTTGGTTATCTTTCATGTATGAGTCTATGTATAATTATGTTGGAACTCTATTTTATTCGCCGTGTTTCTTCGTCATTTCAGTTTTTCTCGGGCTTTTGTTGCTAGATTTTCCCAAATTTATTTTGAATGTTTCTCATCTCGGTTGCGTTGCCTTGGGAAAAATCATAATAGGATGACGCGGGGAGGCAGCAGTAGCAACATTCGCGAGGGTACCCCTGTTCGTCGTTCCGCACGACAGGCAGGACACTCCCCCGAGCCGTACGTTCCGCCACCACCGCCACCACCAAATCCGCCCTCCACCAAGCAAATTCTGCGTATGTTTGAGGAAAGATGGAATACTGATCTGATTGAAATATTAAGAAGTGTGCAAGCTATGGTTGGACAGAATGGAAATCAGAACGGTCATTACTCCAAGCTGTCAGATTTTCAGAGGACCAAGCCCCCCAGTTTCAGTCAGGTTGTTGATCCCTTGGATGCAGACGATTGGTTGCGTACCATTGAGAAAAAGGTTGAGATTGCTCGTACTGAAGAAAATGATAAAGTTCCATTTGCAACTCATTATCTTGAAGGCGCTACTGCCATATGGTGGGAAAATGCAAAAGCCATGTGGCCTGCTGATGAAGAAATCACCTGGTCAAAATTCAAGGAGCAGTCCCGGAAATATCATATCCCTACTGGAATTATGAAGACTAAGCAGCGAGAATTTCTCGCACTCGTCCAAGGAAATCAGTCTGTGGGTTAATATTTGCAAAAATTCAATCATCTGGCCCGTTACTCCCATTATGACGTGGCCATCGAAGAAAGAAAGATTGACAGATTTCTTGGTGGATTAAATCCGCAACTCCGGTGTACTCTCAGTATGTTTGATTTCCCAGATTTCCAAACTCTGGTAAATAAGGCTTTCATTGCTGAAAGGGAGCACAAGCTTGTATCAGATAATAGGCCTGCTAACAACGACCACAAGCGCAAGTTTGAGCCAAAGAAGGATGGACAACTAGTGCAAAAGGCTCGTACCTGGCAGCAGACTTAGGTGGAATACAAGCCCAATTGGCAACAAAATGTTAACAAGACCACCACTCAAGTCATGAATGTCGTGACCAACCTAGTGCACGAGGAGCGCCAGCGCAACAATTCTTGCTTCAGTTGTGGGCAGAACGGACATTATGCCAAACAGTGCCCTAAGAACAGCAAGGCGAATGCCCTATTCAGGCCGCAAGTCAACTGTATGGAGTCATGCCCGACCCAGCAAAACATCACTGGGCACATTCATCACCTCTCCGCCGATGAAGCCCAAGAGAACCCCGAAGTCGTCATTGGTATGTTTTCTGTTAATAACATACCTGCAATAATTTTATTTGACTCTGGGGCTTCCCACTCTTTTATTTCTCGGAGTTTTTGCCCAAAACAATTTTCCTTGTTTGCTTTTGGGCAAAAATATGCTGGTACAAACCCCAGGATCCTTAATCAAGAGCAATCTAGTCTGCCGTAATCTGGAAATCAATATCAACGGAGTCGGTTTTCCAACTTCTTTGATAATTATTGAGTCCGCCAAGTTGGATGTTATATTGGGTATGAATTGGTTGACCCAATATCAAGTTTGCATAAACTGCACGACCCGAGAAGTTACTTTGACCAGTCCGAAGAGGCAGACTACCAAATTCTATGCTCGCAGAAGCATACCCAAGAAAGAACTGGTCTTCACCACTGTGGCTGAATTGTAATTAATTCCTGTGGTCAGTGAGTTTCCTGATGTATTTCTAGAAGAGCTGCCAGGCATGCCACCAGACCGCGAGCTTGAGTTTGCAATAGATCTTGTGCCCGGGACCGCACCGTTATACAAGAAGTATTATCGGATGCCCTCATCAGAATTAGTGGAGCTAAAGAAATAGCTGGATGAAATGCTCCAGAAAGGATATATCCATCCCACCTCGTCACCATGGGGATCACCTGCTATCTTCGTGGACAGAAAGGATGGCAGCCTCCGCATGTGTGTGGATTACCGTCACCTGAATGAGGTCACCATCAAAAATAAATATCCGCTGCCAAGGATTGATGATCTGTTTGATCAGCTCAGTGGGGCCAAAGTATTCTCCAAGATTGATTTACGGACGGGATATCATCAGGACAAGATTAAAAAGGAAGATATTCCTAAGACCGCATTCACTACTCGGTACGGTCTTTATGAATATACAGTTATGTCCTTTGGTCTCACCAATGCCCCTGCCTTCTTCATGCATATGATGAACAAAGTATTCATGGACTTCCTCGATAAGTTCGTGGTAGTCTTCATCGATGACATACTCATTTAGTCCAAGAGTGAAGAAGATCACAAGGATCACCTCCGAGCAGTGCTACAACGACTCCGCGACCATCAGCTATATGCCAAATTCAGCAAATGCGAGTTTTGGCTCAAGCAAGTTGGGTTTCTCGGACATGTACTATCCGCCGAAGATATAGCCGTGGACCCAAGAAAGTAAAGGATGTGCTCAATTGGTTGCCACCCACGACCGTAACACAGATCCGGTGTTTCCTTGGATTAGCCGGATATTATCGTCGTTTCATTGAAGGATTTTCCAAGATTGCAAAACCCATGACGGAGCTGCTAAAAAAGGATAAGAAGTTTGAATGGACTAAGGACTGTGAGAAAAGTTTCAGTGAGCTAAAGATACGGCTGACGACCGCACCTGTATTGACTCTTCCAGATATCTACTGTAGTTTTGATGTGTACTGTGACGCCTCCAGACAAGGACTTGGATGCGTACTTATGCAAGACGGCAAGGTAGTAGCATATGCATCACGACAGCTATGACCGCACGAGGGAAATTATCCTACTCATGATTTGGAATTGGCCGCGGTGGTTCATGCTCTAAAAATTTGGAGACACTATCTCATCGGGAAGAGGTGCCAAATTTTTACCGATCACAAAAGTCTCAAGCATATATTTACTCAGCCATATTTAAATCTCCATCAACGCAGATGGCTTGAGTTGGTCAAGGATTATGTCTTGGAATAAATTACCACCCGGGTAAGGCCAATGTGGTCGCCGATGCACTCAGTCGAAAGCCTATCAGCCTGAATGTCATATTGGAATCCTTGCCTCCTGAACTTCAAGACAAGATCGCTCAACTCAACCTAGTCATAATCGATGCTGACCTCACTAATATTTTGGAAGTTACCGCCACACTTAGGAAGAAATCCGCAAGGCCCAGCCAGCTGACATCGATCTACAGAAACGTGTCAAGAGCACGATGGCAGGACAGACTCCAGATTTCCCAAAGGATAAATTCGGTACCCTCCGGTTCCGTGGAAGGATTTGTGTACCCAATCAGTCAGACTTAAAGAAGAAAATCCTGTCGGAAGCACAGGAATCCTCATATTCTATTCACCCTGGAGGTACGAAAATGTATGAAGACCTTCGACAAATATTCTGGTGGGATGGAATGAAGAAAGACATTGCCTATTTTGTGGCCTGTTGCGACATATGCAACATGGTGAAGGCCGAGCATCAGAACCCAGCCGGACTTCTCCAACCACTGCCTGTTTCACAATGGAAATGGGATGACGTTTGCATGGATTTCATCACAGGACTACCTAAGACTCAGCAAGGCAATGATGCAATATGGGTCATAGTGGACACCTTAACCAAGGTTGCTCATTTTTATCCCGATCAGAACCACATATCAAGCGGATCAACTCGCACAGCTATATGTATCCAGGATAGTCAGTCTGCATGGAGTACCCCAAACCATCACTTCCGACCGAGGTTCACTCATTACCTGCGCTTTTTGGTCACGTCTCCATGAAGCCTTGGGGACAGTGCTGAAATACAGTACCGGTTATCATCCTCAGACCGATGGACAGACAGAGCGGGTAAACCAAATACTCGAAGATATGTTGCGAGCCTGTGCTTTGGCCCAAGGATCTAAATGGGAAGACTGTTTCCCGTATGCCGAGTTTTCTTATAACAACCGTATGAAGCCTTGTATGGCCGTAAGTGTCGGACTCCTTTAAATTGGTCTCAAACTGGGGATAGCCGCATTTTCGGAACAGATCTCATGATGGAAGCTGAGAAACAAGTTAAGGAGATCAGAGACAGATTGCAATTGGCCAAATCTCGACAGAAGTGTTATTATGATGCAAAGCACCGACAACTCAGTTTTGAACCCGGAGAACACGTATACCTCCGAGTCACTCCTATGAAAGGAGTCAAGAGATTCCAGACTCGTGGAAAGTTGGCACCCAGATTTATTGGTCCATTTCCAGTTATGTCCCGAGTGAGTACTGTTGCATATCAGTTGGAACTACCCCATGAATTGTCGGACGTGCACAACGTGTTTCATGTTTCACAGTTGAGGCGATGCATATCGCCGCCTCAGAAAAAGACTGCTATGACTGAGATAGAGTTGGCAAGGGATTTAACATATGAAGAGAGACCGGTTAGAATTTTGGATCAGATGGAAAGAGTCATTCGAAGTAAAGTAAGGAAGTTTTACTAAGTTCAGTGGGAGCATCACACGGAGTCAGGATTAACGTGGGAACGGGAAGAATTTCTAAGGGCACATTATCCAGAATGGTTTTCCCAAGCAACCGAATCTTGAGGACGAGATTCATTCTAAGTGGGGGAGGTTTGTGACAGCTTGGTTTTGCCCTCCTTTATTTGCCCGATTTCCATTTGGATTGATTTTGAAATTTGGAGTTTTTGAATCTTTTCATATGGACTTAAACACTTGGGTACCCTTGGCTTTCACCCAAGTGCCTCATTTCCCTCTCTACTCATCATTCCCTCTCTGGTTCACTCCAAAATAATATTTGAAATATTTTTCTTTAATGAAATATATTCATTTTCCTCTCCAAAACCCTAGCTAGCTCAATGTGCTCCAAAGAAACCCCAATTTTTCTTGCCCACAAATATCTGAGAAAATTCACAAATATTCTTTGAACACTAGGGCACCTTCCTGAGCAAAAATATTGCACCACTTTTTGGAATATTTTTGCTACAGAAAATATTTTTGGTTCTAGACAGAAATGGTGGTTTCTACAGCAACTACCATTTTACTTGCTCCATTGTGGCTGATTTTTCTTGTGCATCAACACCTTAGTAGATGATTGCAAGCCTCCAAAGCACAGCCCCCAACTCCCAGCCATTTGACCTCAGTAACCTCTCAAAGTTACTGATCAGAAACATACCTGGAGTGTGAAATCTTTTCTACTGTGTCTGGATCCAAACCAAAGCATGGTAATCTTCAAAACTACCACAAACAACAAGCCAGACATGATCTTTGGACGTAGGTCGGCCTGAGGCCAGAGTTCAGGCGGTGACCACGCGTGTACACGATGCAAGTCTGCATGTCGACGCGCTTTGAGTGCCGCCGAGCGCTCTGTTTCGCGCGTGCTCGCCACCCCGACTGCCATAGCACGCCAAACCTCGCCACCTTCTTCGTCCCAACCCCCTTAACTCCCCCTGGCACTCGCCGACGCTAGAGCTTGCCGCAGCAAGCACGGGTGCGGTCCGGCCAACGCAACAGTGCGCTCTGCACTGTGCTCGTCGCCTTCCTCTCGATCCTGTGCTCGTCCACGTTCGCCCACAGTCCCCGCGTGAGTTGCGTCGCCTTCTCCCTCCCTCACTAACGCCGCTCGTCGCCGGGTGTAGTGTCCAGGTGTCACCCGCGGAGCCCGATCCACCCCTTGGTGCTCGCCTATGAATGGAGCCCTCCCCAGCCTCCTCGAGCACCATCCTCCACTCCCACACACTCCACAACCTTGTAGATAGCCGTAGCCCGGCCGGGCAGGCCGTGGGCCCCCGTCCTCGAGCTCGAGCTTGCCGGCGATCCCCTTGGGTCGTCGCGGTAGCTCCAACCCCTCCCTGGCCTGGGCGACCATTCCAGAGCCTCCGCCACTCTTCGGTGAAGCCGTTCCGTCCACTTGGATCCCCTGGAGTTGCCTCTGTTTGCCGTCGTCTTCATCGGTGACCACCGCTCTCTGCCTCCGCTTGCGAGGTCAATTCCGACGCCGTCCGACCACCCCTAGCTACGCTACGGGTACAGGCAAGTGCGCCTCCATCCCCTCTCTCGATCCCTCCCTCTCGTTTTGGCCAAGGAGCACTCGCCACCGGCGTGAGATCCGGCGAAGCCGCGACCCCCTCTGTTTCCTCCTCCCTCTCCCCCTCGCCTTACTAGTGGGGCCCGCTAGTCAGCCACTCAGTACGCGCGTGAAGCGTTACGAGTAGTGGCGCCCCGAGGCTTTACGCCTTCGACATGACCCCCCTTGTTTGTTTTATTTAAATTCAAATTCATATATTTTCCAGAGAGCTTCAAACAGCTGTAACTCTTCAACCATAAGTCCAAATGAATTGATTCTTTTTGCATTGTGTTCTTTGCAAGGAAATCTAGCAGCTCACCAAAAATGAGATTTTTCTGTGCTGTCTAGATTTTCTGGTGATTTTCAGAAGGGTTCTTGATATTTTCTTCTTGTGTTTAAAATTATTTTCAGAGGGTGAGGCTTGTCTTGAGGATCACCAGAAGGCTTGTGAACCTCATCTACACTAAGGCAAGCCACAGCAACATTTTCATGGTGCCATTTCAATATTTATGATTTTCTTACTTGAATGAAAGATTTAATCCATGCATTTAAATAACTATTATGTTATTTAAATTCTGTTAAGTGCTTGTTTTAGTTAATATGCTTGATTTACAGAATGTGTGAAACTAACTTAGTTGGTAAAGAAACTAGGATTAATTTGTGGTGATGAAAGAATAATATTGTTATGCATATGAGAAATTACTTGAATTTATTTTCTTGCGTGAGTAAAATAAATAAATTTTCTAGAAAATATTCTGTTTAAAGTGAGGTTTATCCTAATTTGCCGTCAGCCGCGGCGGACGGCAAAGGCTCGAAAGGCGGACGGCAAAGACCTTTGCCGTCAGCCGCGGACGGCAAAAGGCTCCGGCAAAGAAGGCTACGGTAAACAGCTGCTTTGCCGTCTGCTTCCTGGAGGCGGACGGAAAAGAGGGCGGACGGCAATAATTGCGCTGTCAGTCCGTTAAGTGGCTAACGGCAGACCTTTGCCGTCCGCCGCAGACGGCAAAATTTCTCTGGTCTTTGCCGTCCGCCTTATGATGTCATCTACACGTCACTAGATGGCAGGTTCTTTGCCGTCTGCCACTGATGGCAAAGTGCAGGTTCTTTGCCGTCTGCCACGGACGGCAAAGTCTTTGCCGTCTGCCACTGTAGGCAAACTGACCAAATGGGTCAGCTCCCAGGAAGCACAGTTGGCTGCCACGTGGCTTCTTTGCCGTCCGCGGCAGACGGCAAAGAGCTCTTTGCCATCGGTGGCAGACGGCAAAGAGCCTGCATATTGGCTGTTTTTTCTGTTTTTTATTAAATCCCACAATTTGCACAGAAAATATATATGACATATATAGATATATTTCCATATCACATATCCAGCACATAAGTTTCATATCACATATCACATATCACATCAGTTTCATCCATACACATTGTTCATACATAAGCAAGTTCCATCCATACACATTGTTCCATCCATATATATACTACAATGCAAAGTATGATCAAGATAGCAAGTTCCATCATAGCAAGCTAGATACAATGCAACGTTTCATCAAAGGAAAAGCAAGCACTCCATCATAGCAAGCTAGCTTCCATGAAGTGAATGAAATCTGCAAAATGGTAAATAAGAAAGTTAGAAATAGGTGACTAGAACAAGAAGAAGACTAGAACAAGAAGTATAAACTGGATCATTTGTAAGCTAACCTAGGAGCTACTCAGGTAAATTGGGTCATTTTAGAGCTAACTTGGATAAACTGGATCATTTATGAGCTAACCTAGGTAAGATGGATCATTTTGGAGCTAACCTAGGTGAAATGGGTCATTTTGGAGCTAACCTAGGTGAAATGGGTCATTTTAAAGCTAACGTAGGTAAAATGGATCATTTAGGAGCTAATCTATGTAAATGGGTCATTTTAGAGCTAATTTAGTTGAAATGGATCTTTTTGAGCTAACTTAGGTGAAATGGATCATTTAAGAGCTAATTTAGGTGAAATGCATCGTTTTTTAGCTCACTTAGGTCAAATGGATCATTTATGAGCTAAATTAGTTGAAATGGATCGTTTATGAGAGAACCTAGGTAAGATGGGTCATTTTGGAGTTAACGTAGGTGAAATGGGCCATTTTAAAGCTAACGTAGGTAAAATGGATCATTTAGGAGCTAATCCAGGTAAAATGGGTCATTTTTGAGCTAACTTGGATGAACTGCATCATTTATAAGCTAACCTAGGTAAAATGGGTCATTTTGGAGGAAAATAAGCTAACTCTAGGTCATTATGGTAAGCATATTGGAGGAAATATAGCTAAGTCTAGGTCTTTATGCATTTGTTAAGCAAAACACTAGAGAAACTTACCGTGATCAGGGAGGTGTAGGAGCGGGGTGGCTAGTGCCGCTACCTGGAGAAGGATCGTGCGATGCGTTTCTGGAGTTAAGCTGCACCAAAGATCATTTCCAATGTCTCGTTAGCATTACGACACTCAAATGTTAAGACTACCAAGTAATGTCCATTCAAACTAAACTCACCGTGCTCCCAGGAGCAATCACTGGCATCGGCGGAGCGGGCTGACCGGACTTCTCGCACACAGACTGCACATTTGGTTTTTAGAACAGAGTCATACTAGTTAGTAATGAGACTCAAATGTTAAGACTAGCAAGTAATCTGCAGAAGAAACATACCACAAGGAGCTCGTACATGGCCCTTGCCTGCATGTCATTCCGTGCCCTCTCCTCCTCCATCATCTTTCTCGTCCTCTCCTCCATCTCCCGCTGCCTCTCCGCCGCCTCCGCCAGAAGTTTCTCCGTTCTATCTCTCTCAGTCTGTATAGCAGCCTGCAACACCACTCACATGACCATTTGTAATCATTGATGGAAGCGCACACAATGTAATGGAAAAAGATAACTGAGTACGTATCACTAACCTTGATGGCGAGTTGCACTGGCCGTTCACGAGGCCTTATCTCAGGAGCAGAGCTCGACTGGCGCGCCTTGATCTCCCGGAGAGTGCTAGGACAAAGGATAAGTCCATCTCCAATGGCTATGGAGCCATGGGACCTCCCGCCACCAGATATCATCACCTGCTCTGGATCAATTGGACCCTGGCTCGGGTTAAAGTCCTCCCCTTTCCTCGCCATCCCCTCATCTCTATATCTCACGAGCTTGTTGTGGGAGGAGATGTTGGTGAAGTTGTTTGCATCATCGAGGTCAGACTGAGAGAAAGCCTTGACTTTCTTGAAAGAGCCAGTGTGGGCCATGGCATACAGGTCGTACACCTCTGGCACCTTATCCGCCTTATTGTAGCGTGCCTGAAAGAGAGAAACAATGAAAATTAGTAATTAAAGGGCTCAAGCTAGCATGATGAATGAATTGCATGAATCATGAAGCAAACCACATACCCAGTTGCGCCCGAACTGATATAAGTTGGAGCTGCCTTGATGGTGTGGCACACCTTCCATTTGGGCACGTTTGTCCTTGGCCTGGTTGTGGAGGGCTAGCCATTCTTGTGAGCACCACTCATCGACCAACACCTCCCAACAATCCATCCAATCCGCACACCATCTCGGAGGCGCCTATAAGTTAGCAAATAGAAACTTGAGCGCTACGGATAAGAATTACTAAATGAAGGAACTTAAGTAGAAGGCCTTAAGAATTACCTTCATGTACTACTCCTTACTCAGGAACTTATCGCGGCACGCCGGCTTGGTCTTCTTGATACCACGCAAGGCGTAGTAGTCTCGAACAGCCTGCACCCGAGCCTCGTGCCGTAAGTTCTGGAGTAGGCGCTTGCAGACGTTCTGGATAACATTTGCGCTGTCCTCCTCGTATCCCTCCTCACACCTGTAGAATGTCTGCAATCAAATGAGACAATATTGATTAGTACAATTAATAACTAGCTAGTTGAAGATTTTGAAATGTGTAAAGGAGAAATTACCCAGAACATCCTGATCACCATGTCTGCCCTCGTGTCGCACACGACACCGTCGATAATGACATCCGGCGGGGCCGGGGTAGCCACGTAGTGCTCCCAGCTCAACCCAAGCTCTAGAAGCCGACCCTCACCAGGCAACGTGACAAACCCCGGGAAGTTTTGCCGGCAAAGAACTCCAAGGACGGAGTTGGGCCGGCGGACACTATGATGGTGGTCCCAACCCCTGCAGCATGACAAGGCCAACGCATTAGTTATTTCAAGAAACGTGAATGCAGAAGGTACAAAAATATTAAATGCACTTACGTACCTCTCCCCATCAGGGAAGATCAACCACCTCTGCTCGCGGGTCGCCGGCACGGACGGGAGCCGTGTAGCACCACGCTGGTAGACGGTGCCACCCTCCTCCTCAAGATCAGTCGGCTCCCCGCCATCATCAGCATGGCCACTCGGCTCCTCGGGCTGATCCGGCCAGGTACCCCATCCGGACGTGTGCTCCTCCGGGGTCTCGTGGGCCGAACTCTCGTGGGCCGAAGGCCAGTCGACCCGAGGCTCGTGGGCCCAAGACCCGTGGACCGGAGGCTCGTGGACCGGAGTCCGTGTAGCCTCCTCCTCGGACGAGTCCACCCTAGCAGTCACGTGCTCGGGTGAAACAGCTGGGGGTGGCGGCGAGGAAGGTGCCCTAGCAGTCACCCTACCTCCTCTCCCGCGACCACGTGCCCCACCTCCTCTCTTCCTACCTCGTCCCCTACTGGGCACCGCGGTCGACGAAGAAGGGCCCGGCGGTGTGGACATACTGTCCAGCAACGCTCGGCGGAGAGGTACGTCTGGAATCGAAGACCTTAGACCACGCGCCGACGAAGAAGGGGCCTTGGCGCGCTCCCGACCAGCGCCCACCATCTTTCAACACCTGCCATGACAAACAGTAAACGAAATTAGTACAACATAAAAAAAAGACCGACATGAATAATAATATGTGTATCACTTAAGTGTATCATCATCAAGTACAACATTAAAAAATTTAATACCTGACACTACTAATAATCTCGATCAGTATCATCAATAAATGCATAATCATCATCATCACTATAATCAATGACGGGCTCATAGGGTTCAGTGGCATCAACATGTGCAAGGCCACCTTGACGTAATCGGTCAAGCAATGACAGGTCATCCGCAGTAGTAACCTCTTCTTGTTCCGGCTCTTCTTGTTCCTCCTCTAGGGTGATGTCGGATTCACTGTCGCTGTCTACTTCAATGTTTTGGGGTGAAGTATAGCGGTTCTTGAAACGCTTTTTGGAAAGACGTGTCTCTTGGAAGAATTCTCCTTCATATGTGTCTGGGTTAATGTGAGGTTCATAATCCTCTTCCTTTGGGGGAGATAGTCTAGCACGTGGCGGCACTTCATAAACGACATCCCAACCTTTTAGATTTGGATTAGTTTGGCAGGCCCACGGTAGATGGAATACTTGGGTCGCCTGTTGAGCCGTAATATAGACATCAGGAACATCTAAATGGGTGCTTTGGTTGATTTCAACTAGCCCTATATGTTCATGAGTCCTTCTAGTCTCCTTCGGCTGAAACCAATAACATTTGAAGACTACGACATTCGGTGGGTTTTCACCATAGAATAGAAGTTCATAAATTGCTTCAACTCTCCCATAATACTCGGTGCCTCCTTCGCCGATAGCAGATACACAACAATTTGTAGACTTTCGGTCGGCCATAGATAGCTCTTTGCCATAGGTACGAAAGCGATACCCGTTGATGTCGTATTTGTCAAATGAACGGACCTTATAGTCAAAACCATTAGCCTCTTGTCTCAATTCGGCGTCCATAGACTCTGAATTAGCCTACAAGTTTAATATGAAAGGATTGTTGCATTACGCACAAATTAGCGAATGAAACCGGGATAGCCGCCTACAAATTAGCCTACAAGTCTAATAGAAATTACCGTTTGTTTGAACCAAGAGATGAAACCGGGATAGCCGCCTCCTTGCTTTGCGAGAAGCTCATACTCTTCGACAGAATCCTTTTGGATCACCGCTCCATACGAGAATAAGGCGACGTATCGACTGTATGAAATATCCAGGAATAAGAGCAGTTCAAAGGAAATAGAAGTTGCGAAACTATGTACCAAGAACTTACTCGATGTACGGCCGCACTTCTATCAGGTTGTTGAAGATATACAACGAAATGGTCCGCCATTATTCGTTATCCAAAGATACTGGATTTGAAACACTGGCTGGTGCGAGATTCCCTTTGAATAGGCTGAGGTTGGATCCACCCTTTTTAGGGTCGTCAGCATTGTACCGAGGCTTCGGATTATGCAAATGACGATTTTTGGCTTCGTAGTGTGCTGTCACGAAGTTTGCCGCCTCCTTAGTGATGAATGCCTCAGCCATCGATGCTTCAATTCTACGTTTATTTTTACATTTTTGTCGAAACGTCTTCTTCATCCTCTCAGTTGGGTAGCACCAACGATTTTGCACGGGCCCCCCAATCTTGCCTCGGTCGGGAGATGCAAAATCAAATGTTGCATTGGATTAAAGAAGCCCGGTGGAAAGATCTTCTCTAACTTGCAGATCAACTCCGGCGCCAACTCTTCCATTTCTTCTAGCACGCCAGGCGATAGTTCTTTCGCACAAAGAACACGGAAGAAATAGCTGAGTTCTGCCAGTACTAGCCATTCATCCTCAGGGATGAAGCCACGCAACATCACCGGCATTACCCGCTCAATCCATATGTGCCAATCATGACTCTTGAGACCAAATATCTTCAATTTATCAAGACTGGCTCCCCTCTGTAGATTCGCTGCATACCCATCGGGGAACATCAACTGCATTTTCACCCACAAGATAATTTCCCTCATAGCTGGCCTTCCAAGATTGAACCATGCCTTTGGCTTCGTCCAGTTCTGCTTTCCTTTCGATTCTTTCATGTTTTGTAACGGCCTATCACATAGCGCCTCCAGATCGACTCTAGCCTTAGTATTATCCTTTGACTTCCCATCTATGCCGAACAATGTACCAAAAAGTGCCTCGGCGATATTCTTCTCAGTGTGCATCACGTCGATGTTGTGTGGGCAAAGGAGGTCTTTGAAGTAAGGCAGATCCCATAAGCATGTTTTGTGAGTCCAGGCGTGCTTAGAATTATACCCCTTGAAGTACCATGGACGCTCTGGATCTGGCTCGAGAGCGTTTAACTGATCCAGGGTCTGTTGGCCTGTCAATGCATGTGGTGCAGAGTTTTTGACAACTCTACCTCTGATGAAGTTCTTCTTGTCTTTCCTGAACTTATGGCGAGGATTCAGGAACTGTCTATGCATGTCGAAGCAAGAAAACTTGCGACCGGCCTGAAGCCAACGAAACTCAAGAGCTCCCTTGCATGTGGGGCACGGGAACCTTCCATGCACACACCAGCCAACGAATAGCGCATACGCCGGCAAGTCATGCGTCGAGTACGTGTACCAGACACGCATTATGAAGTTCCGTTTGCTATAGGCATCGTATGTCTTGAACCCATTATCCCAGGCTTCTTGCAATTCGTCCTTAAGCGGTTGCATGTACACATTCATATTTTTCCCCGGATAGTTGGGCCCTGGAATTATCAACGTCAGGAAAATGTTCTTTCTTTGCATAATCTGTCCGGGGGGGAGATTGAGTGGAAAGACAAATACGGGCCAACAACTGTATTGGGTTGCCGTCGTACCAAACACACTGAACCCATCCGTGCTGATGCCGACTCGAGGATGCCTCGGATCTTCCGCTTTGTCACCATGTAATTCATCAAACTTTTTCCACGCAACACCATCCGATGTGTGTACAATCATCAGATTCCCATCTGCATCTAGTTCGGTTCTTTTGCCCGTTTTGTGCCATGTCATCTGTCTGGCCGTCTCTTCGACCATGAAAATACGTTGAAGTCTTGGTACGATTGGCATATACCGAAGAACACTAACGGGGATTTTGGTCTGTGTCTTCTCACCCATACCGTTGTCTACCACAACATACCTGGAAGACATGCAAATGGGACAATAGTTCAAGTCCGCATAGTCAAGCCTAAACAAGACACATCCTTTCTCACAGGCATGTATCTTATCATAGGGCATCTTCAATGCACGGAGGATTTTGTCCGACTGGTATAGGTTTGCAGGCATTACATGGCCTTTGGGTAGAAAGCGTCCAAATACTGTCATCATTGCATCGTAGCATTCTCTGCCCAAGTTGAACTCAGCCTTCAGAGCCATTACTTGTGAGATGGCATCCAACTGACAAAGCCGAGTGTGCTCATGGAGCGGACGTTTTGAAGACTCCAACATTTCATTGAAGGCCTTTGCAGATTCCTCCATCTCCTCGTCCGAATCCCGAGCATCATCAAAGTCTTGCACCATGTTTTCCATCCCGGTACCATGCTCGTCGGTGCGACGACGATCCACCTCAGCTCGGTCACGTTGGGCAGACTCACCATGAAATGTCCACACCGTATAATCGGGCGTAAAACCACTCTTCTGCAGGTGTTTGCCCATTTCAGCCTCTGTCCTCTTTTCCCAATTGCCGCACCGTAAACAGGGGCGCCTGGTTTTCCTCTGGCCATTTGCAAATGCGGCTCGCACAAACCCCTTGGTTTTTGTGAACCATTCAGTGCTCCATTTGTTCTGACCAGTGTGACCGGTGTACATCCACGCACGATCACTCATCTTGACTTTCAGAGCTACTAGACACACAACAAATATATATATAATTCACCATGTATGTATTCATCAGTTGATCTACTTTGTCAATTTTATTACATCCATGCAACCTACACTCTAATAGGTAATGATAGGTCCTAATCCCACCCGAGTATGTTTAGATTGGGTTCATTTTCCCATGCTATGCCCCGGATCCTACGCAAAATTTCGGCAGCACCTCCCTGCTGTTCTCCTGATACACGTCTCTGCAATAAACAGAGAGGATGTGTACCCGGAGAACAACAGGGGAGGCACTGACGAAATTTATGCGTCGGATCCGGAGCAAAGCATATGGGAAAACGAACCCAATCTAAACATACTCGGGCTGTCCATGGATAGCGTTGGACAATTCGAAAGAATCAAGGTTATAAATATGCAAATGCATGCATATTTATAACTATGACGCTTTCGAATGGGAGACACATATTGGTTACGCATACTGATGATTCAAGACACATATATATCTAGCTATCAAGTTTCATCGGAATAGATCAAATAATTAATGGGGGAGGAGGACATGTCATTTGTGCTCACCCACGAACGAAGGGGCAGAGCTCGTCAAACGCACGGCGAGGTCGTCGAACACCAAACCTCGCAGCGATGAAACAACTGCACATTTAAAACTACCCGATCAACACAATTATATATGATGTTTTTCATAACAAAATCGAAGGATATATGACCTAACTAATAATTCACAAATATATGACCCCGTCGGCTTCTGGAAGGCCAAAGAACACCTTTTC
>NC_057814.1:348491297-348500837 GCF_018294505.1 Triticum aestivum
CGGGGCGGCGGCGGCGGCGGCGGGGTCGGAGGAGAAGGGCGCGCGAGGATGAAGTGAGTAACGGGCGGGGGGGTACTTGCCGTTAGTCAAGTGCCCTCTTTGCCGTCCGCCAGCCTTTGCCGTCCGCCTTTTTGCCTCTTTGCCGTCTGCTAGCGGACGGCAAAGAGGTGGGCCGTTAACATTTTTTCAAATGAGCGGGGGGTGGGGGCCACCACACTCTTTGCCGTCTGCCAGCGGACGGCAAAGATTCTTTGCCGTCTGCTGGCAGACGGCAAAGAGCTGGCAGATGGCAAAGAGCTTCTTTGCCGTCAGCCTTTTCTTTGCCGTCTGCTTATGCGTAGCTGATGGCAAAGAGCTGCTTTGCCGTCAGCTAGCAGACGGCAAAGAGCTGGCAGATGGCAAATTAGCTGATTCCAGTAGTGTAACCAGAAAAGTAGCATGAGTTGTTGATGTTTATGCTTAGTGTGAATATAGTTGACTGAGTCATTTCCGTTAATATGTGATGCATATGTAGTGTTGCATTTTCATGGCATGCGATGACACCGGTCGTTTTTACTTTAAGTTGAACCTGAAAATAACTCAACTTGAATATATCGTTGGCCGGGTCATGGTGCCACTGAATCGAGTTTTTCCCAGTGCAACCACATTTGCCTTTATGGGAAGGCCTTAATTCGGTCCGTTGTCATGCCTCTGGTCGGTGCCTCAGACTAGGGAAGGTTATGGGCATGCTTACCCTGGCCCGGTAAGCAGACATAACCTGGTGCGCCCGTTGTTGAGATTATGGTACCGGGTCCCCTTGTGGGATCGTTTTGGCCACGACGGTGGTCGTTGTGTCTTTGGTAGACACGGGGCCACCCAAGACTAGCCCGGTGGGGATTGGGTCGGAGTGGCCAGGAGAGTGTCATGGCAATGGAGGGTGTAATAATCTATCGATAGCCAAGTCCATGGTTACGGGCACGCTCGTAGTAGGTCACACCATGGGTCAACGCTTAATTAATTTTGCACACTAAGTTATGAACTTTGCACTGTTGATGATGGTGGGAAAGCCATCGAGATGTTCGAGACCAAGTATTGGTTGTGGTTGTGACCGCCGTAAGGATCATGAGATACCCCTAGTCAAGACCACGATGGTGGTACGTTTGTGATCCAAGAACGATCACGGTTGGTAAGCCCGTCCCGAGGGACTTTTATCACAAGAGCATGATCACAGCATGTTGAAACATTATTGCATTATTAATTGGTTAATTATCATGATATTGTTTGTCATTATGATTATGCTTGTTGTGAGCTTGCAAGTACATTCCATGTACTGACCTGGCATGTCATGCCAGATTTCAGGAAAGTCTTGTTGGAAAGGAGTGCTGCTCGAGTCTAGATCATGTCCACATCCGTGTCCCTGTGCTATGGAGGTTCCGCTACGACGTTGTTCCGCTACCGCGTAGTTGTTATGGTCGAGGCCCCTTTTATGTTCACTAAATAATGTACATATTGTTCAGCCGCACCGTGTGTGCCGCTTGGCCCCGACACCTGTTGTAATATAAACTATGATCCGCTAGCATCAATAAAGCGGTTGTTTTCTGTACCAAGATGTTGTGTGTTGCCAGAAGACATGGTCTCTGGGCTGGCAATGCATGGTAAACCGGTCGCTCTGAGCCGGGGTGCCACACATATATGCATGATGTAGATGTTCGTTTAGTTCTTATAGTTCATCTCATCCAAAATCAATTAGTTTTATAAAAAAATCTATTTTATGTTTCATGGAATTGTGCATTGTAAAGCATAAAGTAAAAACAAAAAGTGACAATTCATTTAGAAAAAAAAGTTTGGGCAATTAAGATATGGAAGATTCTAGAGAACAAAGGAGAAGTGCTTGTGTTTTGAGGTTTGTGCATTATGCTTCAGTTCAACCATGGAGTCTTCTACATTGTACATGTTGAAGAATCTGGTGGAATGTAGATTATATCCAACGGCCAGTAGTGCTCGGATTTGCCACCTCTGTACCGTCGGCTTGGCTTCATCCAATGACCGACTTTCAAAGTTATTCGTACACTATATAGGGGTATAGATATAGATGTGTCCCAGTCTAGACCAAATAAAGTTTGAGCACATGCGTGGGATGACCCCCCCCCTCGAAGTTGGGAAACCGACATCATACGTATTGAACCAGGCTTGGAGTCGGGTACGGTGTTGGGTTTGTAATGTAGTTGGTGGCCCATCAAAGTTGTGCATTCGGGATTTAAACACATCACACACCACCGTACCCTTACATATTTTCGGGCCGCATGCGGTGTATACGGGGTCTTCTGATCGACCACGTCTCCCTTGCGTGGTTTTTTGTCACGACACGCATATCTGTGGGCACCTCGAGTGTATATATATCATCCCTTTGACCGATAATGAGGGGTATGTGTTGGCCATGAATGGATTCCTCCTAGTTCGTGTTAGGGCCGGTCACTGTCACATGTCGCTCAACCAAAGCTCGAGCTAATGCGTTGTCAGGATTCCCTCCCACATGCTCGGATTGCTGGGTTCGACCTACATCATACCCTGCGTATCTCGTCCTTAACTACCTTGCCTTCATGGTTATTGTCTGTACTGAGAGGTAGGCACCACATCTAAATTGTACATTATTCTATATTGAAAACACACATCACCCTTTCCCAACATACACCATTTTGGGCCGCATGCAAGAGGTGTTGGTTTTGTGGTCCCTCTCGTGCGATTTTTATGACGGTTCAATCTATTGGCCCAAGCGGTTTATCAACAACAACAGCTATCGTTTGACCAGACGATAGATTCATTGGTCCATCTTATGGTAGGTCATGGCGACATGCATGTATGACCAAAGTATCGATCATTACGTGCATCTGCCCCGCTGACACGAAGTGGGAGGTGGTGGTCCTGTTCATCGACCCCCACCGGGAACTGTTCATCCCAACCCCCCAGCAACGCTCACTGTTCATCCAGAGGCAACGCTGGTTGGGGCTGGATGAACAGGACCCTGTGGAGGGCAGGATGAACAGGACCGCCCCGTGGAGGGCAGGATGAACAGTAGACGGTGGAGGGCAGGATGAACAGTAGCCGGTGGAGGGGTGGTTGAACAGGAGCCCGTGCAGAGGGCTGGTTGAACAGTAGCCGGTGTAGTAGCGCGCGGTGGAGGCTGGATGAACAGGAGCCCGTGGATGAACAATCGCAGGTGGAGGCTAGAGGAGGTCGACGGTGGATGAACAGTAGCCCGTGGAGGCTGGAGGGGGTCGACGGTGGAGATGAACAGTATCTCGTGGAGTCCCGTTTTGCCGTACGCCACACCCCTCCCGATGAACAGGACCCCCGTTTCGACTGTAGCGCTCCAACACAAGTCCTTTTCCTCCGTTTTGCGGTACGCCACACCCCTCCCGATCAATAGGACCCCCGTTTCGACTGTAGGAGGTCCGTTTCCTCCGTTTTGCGGTACGCCAGACCCCTCCCGATAAACAGGATCCCGCTTCGAACGTGGCTGGTCGAACACAAGGCCGTTTCCTCCGTTCTGTGGTACGCCAGGCCTCGTTTCCATCGGCTGTTCCGTCCAAGCCCTCCCGATGAACACGACGACGCATTTCATTCCGACCCAGCCGGTTGGCTCCCCATGAACACAACGACGACGCTGTTTCTCTGTTCTGACCCAGCCATGTACACGAGCCCTGGCCGTACGTATGCGCGAGTAGGCGTTCGAGACCTTGCCCGTATGTACGTATGTGGCCGTATTTTATTTCTTGCACACTGGCCGATGTACGTACGTGTACATGCTACGTGCGCGCCTCAACTACGACACGTGCGCACCTCTACATCGACCAGTATGTACGTACACATTCGCGGCCAGAATGACAACGCTACATACGCTTCGACCAGGTGGGTCCCGACTGTCAGGCACTTCCTTGTGTGCGAAGATGTAGCTGGTGGGTCCCAGCAGTCAGGGGGGCGAATCGTTTTTTTGCCCGGACACACTTCCTTGCGTGCGAAGATGTAGCTGGTGGGTCCCAGCAGTCAGGGGGAAACGTTTTTTTATGAAATACGGTTGCCCGTCCGGTGGATCCCCGCTGTCAGGTGGAGGAATAATTATTTTGCTCGTAATAAGGAGGCAATTCCTTGCTGTGGCCATGGACCCAGCTGTCAGCCTCTCCACGTACAGTCCACGTCCGATGGAAGCCGTTCCTTGACGACGTTGACCACGCCGCGCCGAGAGCACCAGGGCGGTGGACGACGGCGAGGCCTAGGAATGGGACGACGCGGAGCCGGGGAAGACGCGGCAGTGGAAGCCCGCGCGGAGAGGAGTAAGAGGGTTTACTGGTTCGGCTTCGGTGTGAGGCAGTCGTCGCCGCAAGGCCTGGCCAGCGGTGGGAATAGTAGGGGCGGTGAGGCCGCCGCGGCAGCACAGCCGGCCATGGGAGGCAGGAGCATGCGACATGACCGACGCTGCTTTGGGCGGTTGGAGCAACAAGACCACAGGTTGAAGAAACACTATGGCCGTTGGATGGACATCGTACGGTCACTAGAGCTAGAATCATTCATATTGACTAAGTTGACAAAGCACTCCGTCCCCGTCAACTTAGTAGGCCCACAAGTCAGCCTCCCACCAAGGTGGGTCCCAACTAGCATGGGGAGTATTCATTTTTTTTGTGCGTAATAAGGAGGCACTTCCTTGCGTGCAAAGATATGGCTGGTGGGTCCGACCTTTCAGCGGTGGGAACGTTTTTTTCGCGAAATACAGAGGCCCTTCTGGTAGGTCCCAGCTGTCAGGTGGAGGAATCATTATTTTTCACATAATAAGGAGGCATTTCCTTGCGTGCGGCTGTGGACCCAGTTGTCGGCCTCTCCACGCACAGTCTACTTCCGATGGTGTCGTTCGTTGACCACATTGACAACTCCGCACCGAGCGCATCCAAGGTGGTGGACGACGGCGAGGCCCTGGACAGCAACGAGCCGGAGATGGGAAGACGCGGGAGTAGAGTCGCAGACGAAGAGGTGTACGAGGGTTAACTGGTTCTAGTGCGGTGTGGTTCGGCAGTCGGTGGAGAAGAACATGAGGTGTGGAGGGGTGGAGGGATGGCCTGGCCAACGGTGGAGTAGCGCTTCACAGCGAAACGTGCTAAGCAGAGCTGCTAGCAGTAGGAGGCGGGAGTAGGTGGTCCCGACGGCGCTGGAGGAAAAAGACAAGAGATTGAAGATGGATGCATGTCGTTGGATGTCAATCCAACGGCTAACGATGTCAGAATCATTTGTTGACTAAGTTGACAACGACTTGCACTGGCTTCGGCCTATTGGCCCACATTTCAACCTTCAAAAATGTGGCACATATTCAACCCATTTTTTCAGAATTTACAGTCTTTTTTTGCGGGGTAGAATTTACAGTCCATTTGATCTTTTTTTTGAATTACAGTCCATTAGCTGGGCTGGGTGAACTAATAATGTAGCGTCCATGCGGCCCATTCATGTTTTTCCTAAAAAATTATAGGTCATTTGCACTTTCTCGAAATACACGATTTTGATGGGCTAATTCTAATTATAATGTTGGGGTGGGCGCAGCAATGTTATCAAAAAATAAACAGGGGCTGAGCATTTTGTTATATATATATATTTAAATAATAAGTGATTTATTATTACATTAGTCCTTAAATCTTACCAAGCTTTTGTACACAATCACCAGGATTTTCGTTGCCAAAAAGATTCCAGGATTTTATTGTTAAGAAATTATTTTTATAAGTTAACAAGATGTGGGATATTGTTTTCTTACATATGTAAGTATCTGTTAAATATATGATGACAATAACAATAATATATAATAACATATAAAATAATTTAAATATATATAATATAGTTAGAAGGGAAACATAAGTTGGACCAGGCGTTCCTATTCTTATATAGAAAAATAGAACAGACCTCTGCGTTTTCTTCAAAAAAAATTACATAAATTGGGATGCCGATGTTTCAGGAAAAATAAATCCTCGGATGGGAGGTCCATAGGCCGGTCGATACATGACGGCCCTCAAGAAAATACAAACATCCTTATGGACCTCCCATCCGAGGTCATGGGCTGCGCATGTTAAAAAAGAAAGCCTAGACGGGGCTGTTGTTCCGCTCGGGTTCAATTCCACCTGTGCAGAGAAAATAACTTCAAAATTTTTGCCTCTGCCTTTATTGACATTCGGGTCCCAATTGTCATCAACGCACACCACGTCCTACACTTGTCAAAACTTTGTCCCACGTTTTCTCTATTTTTCGCACACTCGACATTGTGTGGGCATTTGGAAAATAGCATATCTTTTTGACTGTGCATCATATGAAGATGTGCTATGCATGAATGTTGATTAGCATGATATTAACTGACTGGTAGTTCTAGTTTCGACCATGAATAAAACTTCTAGCATGATGTTAACACTGTTTGAAAAGGTTGTGTTAATATAAATGCTCTGCCTCTGAAAGTTGCAGTTTCTTATCTGAAACTGAACTTGGAGTTTCTTATCTGAAACTGAAACTTGCAGTTTCTTCTCTGAGAATCACATTGTCTGCACTTTTATACTCCTATGAAACTACATTTTTTATGTGCTAAAAATAGATCTCTAGAATTCATAAAATACTTCATATGCTCAATACTGCAAATCTGAAATTCAAAAGACATTCATATCAGAAAGTACTCTCAAAATACACAACACAAAACACAATTCACAACCTACAAATACTAACAACCTTAAGCTCCTCCTGACAATTCACAACCTGCCCGACTATTGGTCTAGGGGGGGGGGGCAAATCCCTCCTATTCCTCGGTGGCAGACAGCCGCTACGTGAGACGATGTGAACGGCGAGGGAGAGGATGGCGGGGAAGCGTCGTCGGGCCAACTGTTTTCTCCTCCTGCAGTTGGGTTCGGTCGATGATGTGACGCCCCTGATTTGACCGTACACTAATCATGCACGCAAATGTGTACGATCAAGATCAGGGACTCACGGGAAGATATCACAACACAACTCTAAAACATAAATAAATCATACAAGCATCATAATACAAGCCAGGGGCCTCGAGGGCTCGAATACAAGTGCTCGATCATAGACAAGTCAGCGGAAGCAACAATATCTGAGTACAGACATAAGTTAAACAAGTTTGCCTTAAGAAGGCTAGCACAAACTGGGATACAGATCGAAAGAGGCGCAGGCCTCCTGTCTGGGATCCTCCTAACTACTCCTGGTCGTCAGCGGGCTGCACGTAGTAGTAGGCACCTCCAGTGTAGTAGGAGTCGTCATCGACGGTGGCGTCTGGCTCCTGGACTCCAGCATCTGGTTGCGACAACCAGGTAGAAAGAAAAGGGGCAAAAGAGGTAGAGAAGCAACCGTGAGTACTCATCCAAAGTACTCGCAAGCAAGGAGCTACACTACATATGCATGGGTATATGTGTAACGGGCCATATCAGTGTACTGAACTGCAGAATGCTAGAATAAGAGGGGGATAGCTAATCCTGTCAAAGACTACGCTTCTGGCAGCCTCCATCTTGCAGCATGTAGAAGAGAGTAGATTGAAGTCCTCCAAGTAGCATCGCATAGCATAAACCTACCCGGCGATCCCCTCCTCGTCGCCCTGTTAGAGAGCGATCACCAGGTTGTATCTGGCACTTGGAAGGGTGTATTTTATTAAGTATCCAGTTCTAGTTGTCATAAGGTCAAGGTACAACTTCGGTTCGTCCTTTTACCGAGGGACTCGGCTATTTGAATAGATAAACTTCCCTGGAGGGGTGCACCACATAACCCAACACGCTCGATCCCATTTGGCCGGACACACTTTTCTGGGTCATGCCCGGCCTTGGAACATCAACACGTCGCAGCCCCACCTAGGCACAACAGAGAGGTCAGCACGCCGATCTAAATCCTATGCGCGCAGGGGTCTGGGTCCATTGCACACCTGCACGTTGCGAACTCGGCCGGAAGCAGACCTAGCCTAGTGGCGTTCCAGTCCAATCCGGCACGCGCCGCTTGGTCGCTGACGTCACGAAGGCTTCGGCTGATACCACGACGTCGAGTGCCCATAACTGTTCCCGTGTAGCTGGTTAGTGCGTATAGACCAAATGGCCAGACTCAGATCAAATACCAAGACATCGTCCAGGGCCAGGCCCACCTCTCGCCTAGGTGGTCTCAACCTGCCCTGTCGCTCCGCCACAAAGATCCACTTGCGGGTACTCCTACGAGCCGACCCGACTTTAGTCACCACAGGTGTCATGTATAGATTATATAAGTATATACCCTTGATCACCGCCCAAGTGATCACGGCCCGATAGTATAGCACAGCAGACGGACAAGAATGTAGGGCCACTGATGGAAAACTAGCATCCTATACTAAGCATGCAGGATTGCAGGTAAAGGTAACAACAGTAGTAGCAAGGACAGGCTATGCATCAGGATGGGATTAACGGAAAGCAGTAACATGCTACACTACTCTAATGCAAGCAGTATAGAGAAGAATAGGCGATATTTGGTGATCAAGGGGGGGGGCTTGCCTGGTTGCTCTGGCAAGTAGGAGGGGTCGTCAACTCCGTAGTCGAATTGGGCAGCAGCAGCGTCGGTCTCGTAGTCTACCGGAGAGAAGAGGGGGAAGAAATAGTAAATACAATGCAAACATAAGCATGACGATGCATGACATGACAATGAGCGGTGCTAGGTGTGCCCTAACGCGGTAGTAGGTGGTACCGGCGAAGGGGGGGAACATCCGGGAAATTATTCCCGATGTTTCGCATTTTTGGACAGATGAAACGGAGGGGGAAAGTTGCGAGTTCGATATGTTAGGGATGTGTGGCGGACGAACGGGCTGCGTATCCGGATTCGTCTCGTCGTTCTGAGCAACTTTCATGTAGAAAGTATTTTCATCCGAGATACGGATTATTTTATATGATTTTCTAAAGATTTAATCATTTTCTAGAATTTATTTAATTAATTTAAATCAACATTATCCAGAACAGTGTTTGCCGAAGTCATCATGACGCCAGCATGACGTCAGCAGTCACCAGAGGTGTTGACTGGTCAAACTGACGTGTGGGCCCAGTGGGACCCACCTGTCATACATTGTTAGGTTAATTAGGGTTTAGGTTAAACTAATTACTGTCTAATTAAACTAACAGGTTAATTACATTAATTAAATAGGATTAACTAACTTAATTAATTTAGTTAACTAGTTAATTAATTAATTAAATTTATTATTATTTTATTTTTTAATCCCTTTTTTGTTAAACACGTTCTGTGGGCGGGGCCCATATGTCATTGGGCCAGGGGGCCGATGCGGGTTAGCGCGCGCGAGCGTTGGGCACGGTTACGGGCGCCCTGTCGGGCGCTGCAGGACAGGGGGGACTCGAGCGGCGGCCGGCGAGGGGGGCCGCGGCCGCGGCGAGGCCGGTCGCTAGTGGCCGGAGCTGGTGGGACGAGAGGAGCGTCGGGCGCCGTCGGAGCGGGGTCGGGCAAGGCAGGCGGCGAGCAGTGGGGTGCAGCGTGCGAGCGGAGCGGTCGGGCGGTTGCGGACGGGCCGAATGC
>NC_057814.1:348501481-348510530 GCF_018294505.1 Triticum aestivum
GACGACCGGCGACGGGGAGGCAGTCTGGTAGGGTCAAGGTGGGGTGTGCCGGCGTGGTGGCGACGGAACCGGCGGTCTCCTCCCTCGATCCCGATGCAATCGGGCGGAAGAGGGGGATATATTTTGGGGGGAGTGGGCGCTGTCGGTGGTTGACTGGGAGGGGGTGAGGGGATAAGGAGTGGGGTGGGTGGCCGGCTGGGCCTGATGGGTTGGCCCAGTTGGGCCACGGTCCAGGGGGTTTTCTTCTTTCTTTCTTTTTTGTTTGTTTCTCTTTTGTATTTTCTTTCTTTTTATTTATTTTATTTTCTGTTTTAAATCATTTTAAATTATCTAGGCATTTTATAAAAATGTGTTTATTACACCATATTTACTTATGCAAAATATGGCACCTCCCGAACATTTTTGTTGTAAATTTTGAAAAACTTTTATCGTTGACATTAATTTGAATTTGAATTTTGAAACGGTTTGACCTAACGGTAGATTAGCAACAGTAACGGAGGTAACCTGGCACCATTTGCGTGGGATTACTGTAGCTTAGTTACCCGGGCGTTACAAAACTCCTCCACTACAAGAAATCTCGTCCCGAGATTTAGGAGGTAGAAGGAAACAGTGCGGGGTATTCATCACGCAGGCGATCCTCGCGTTCCCAAGTGGCTTCATCTTCAGAATGGTGCGACCACTGGACTTTGAGGAACTTGATCGCCTTATGACGTGTGCGGCGTTCAGCTTGGTCGAGAATGCGGACCGGATGCTCCTTATAGGAGAGGTCCTGCTGCAATTCGAGCACTTCATGATCCACTGCTCGGATTGGGTCCTTGAAGCAACGGTGGAGCTGTGACACATGGAACACATCGTGAACCTGAGAAAGGTTCGGCGGAAGCTCCAGTCGGTATGCCACTTTTCCACGCCTTTCGAGAATAGTGAATGGGCTAATATATCGAGGAGCTAGTTTGCCCTTGATTCCAAAGCGGTGAGCACCCTTCATTGGTGTGACTCGAAGATAAGCCTTTTCGCCAGGTTGATAGACCATGTCTTTATGATGATGGTCATACTGACTCTTCTGACGTGACTGAGCAGTCTTGCGATTCTCACGAATAATGCACACTTGTTCTTCGGCGTGTTGGATAATATTCGGACCAAAGAGTGGACGTTCCCCAGTTTCTGACCAGTTCAGAGGGGTTCGGCACTTTCGTCCATATAGCACTTCGAAGGGGGCCATCTTCAGACTAGCTTGATAGCTATTATTATAAGAGAACTCAGCATACGGGAGAGATTCCTCCCATTTCTTGCCGAAGGAAATAACACAAGCCCGAAGCATGTCTTCGAGAACTTGGTTGACGCGTTCAACTTGCCCTTGCGACTAAGGATGAAACGCAGTACTGAATGACAGATGAGTTCCCATAGCTTCTTGGAAACTTGCCCAGAATCTTGAAGTGAATAAGCTGCCACGGTCTGAGCTGATAACCAATAGAATACCATGGAGTGAAACAATCCTGGACATATAGAGCGTTGCCAGCTGACTAGCAGTGATCGTTTCTTTGACCGCCAGAAAATGTGCAACTTTGGAAAGCCGGTCAATGACGACAAGAATAGCATCATTACCTTTCTGTGATTTGGGAAATCCAGTGACGAAGTCCATCTCAACATGGTCCCATTTCCATTCAGGAATAGAGATAGGTTGCAGAGTTCCAGCAGGCCTTTGATGTTCTGCTTTGATACGACGGCAAACGTCACACTCAGCAACATAACGAGCAATGTCTTGCTTCATATTAGACCACCAGAATCTCTGACGGATGTCTTGGTACATCTTTGTACTACCAGGATGGATACATAGAGGCGTATCATGAGCTTCTTTCATAACTTCCTGTGTCATATCCAGGTTTTTCTCTGCACATGGCACCACTAGGCGACCCTTGAAGTACAAAGTGCCATCCTCAGCAATAGTGAAGAATGAGGGCTTTCCTTCTACGAGGTAGCGCTTAATCTTGTGGGCTTCAGAGTCATATCCCTGTATTCTCTTGATGGAGTCCAAGAGATCTGGTTCGACAGCCAGGGTATTGAGGGAATCCTGGGAAACAACACGGAGGTTCATCTTGCGAAACTCCTTAGGAGGGGGACCGAGTGCACCCGGAGGAACAATATGGAGGTTCAGCTTCCTGAATTCTTCAACAAGCGAGGGCTGAACTTTGTGAACCTGGAGGTGGTTGCAGTAAGACTTGCGGCTCAAGGCATCAGCCATTACATTAGCCTTGCCTGGCGTATAGGAAATACCCAAGTCAAAGTCTGCAACAAGCTCCATCCATCTCTGCTGACGGAGGTTCAGGTCTGGCTGAGTAAACAGATACTTCAGACTTTGGTGGTCAGTGAAGATCTCGCAACGATTACCGAGAAGGTAATGTCGCCACTTGCTTCAGCGCATGAATGACAGCAGCAAGTTCGAGGTCGTGAACTGGGTAATTCTCTTCGTGAGGGCGCAATTGCCGAGAGGCATAAGCAATCACTTTGCGGTCTTGCATTAGGACACAGCCTAATCCTTGACGGGAAGCATCGCAGTAAATGACGAAGTCCTTCTTAGTATCAGGTTGAGCTAGAACTGGGGCAGAAGTCAACTTGTCTTTGAGTGGCTGGAAACTTTCCTGACATTTGTCTGTCCATTGGAACTTGACGCCCTTATGCAACAGGTTAGTCAGAGGCCTGGCGATCTTGGAGAAGTTCTCGACGAATCGACCGCAATAGCTGGCGAGACCGAGAAAACTTCTGACTTGCTTAACTTTCTTGGGAGGAGTCCAATCAAGGATAGCCTAGACTCATTCATGGTTGACGGCAATACCATCCTTAGAGATGACATGCCCAAGATAGGTTACTTCGGGTAGCCAGAATTCAAATTTGGAGAACTTGTCATATAGTTGATGCTCTCGTAGCTTTTCCAGCACAAGCCGAAGATGTTCAGCATGTTCCTCTTTGTTCTTGGAAAATACCAGGATATCATCCAGATAAACCACGACGAACTTGTCGAGGTAATCCATGAATATATAGTTCATCAGACGAGAGAAGGTGGTTGGAGCATTGGTTAAACCAAAAGACATGATTGTGTACTCGCATGAACCATATCGAGTCACGAATGCGGTCTTTGGGATATCCTCTTCGCGAACACGGATCTGGTGGTAACCCAACCTCAAGTCGAGCTTAGAGAACACTGATGAACCCGCCAGTTGTTCATATAGATCATTGATCCAAGGAAGAGGGTATTTATTCTGAATGGTAGCTTGGTTTATAGGACGGTAATCTTGAACTAATCGGTTTGTCCCATCCTTCTTCTTGACAAAGAGAGAAGGTGCTCCCCAAGGAGAGAAACTTGGGCGAATGAATCCTTTGCGAAGAGATTTGTCGATTTCCTCCTTAAGCTCAAGGAGATCATGCGGTGGCATCTTGTAGGGTCGCTTGGCTATAGGAGTGGTGCCTGGTTTCAAGTCGATGATGAATTCGACAGCTCTAGCAGGGGGAATCCCTAGAAGTTCTTCAGGAAAGACGTCGAGGAATTCACGCACGACGGGAATGTTTTCAATGCCCTCGAGTGGTGTAGCGTTCAATGCATTCAATGCATAGAGCCTGGCCTCGGCATTTTGCACCAGAAGATCTTGGTAAGTAACTATTTCATCTAAAGGGTGTAGCAGATGGACGGTCTTAGTGGCGCAAACGACTGAAGCCGTATGCGCTTTTAACCAATTCATTCCCAGAATGAGATCAATGCTACAGGACTTCAGTACGATGGGAGAGACCAGAAATTCCAGTCCTTCAATTTCAACAGGAACGTCGTGACTAACGATAGAGGTTTGACATTGGCCCGCAGGGGTGTGTACCACTAGCGGAGTGTTCATCTCTTCGTATATAATGCCATGCAGGAATGCAAATTCTGCTGATATGAATGAATGGGATGCTCCTCTATCAAATAAAATGGATGCTGGTACTGAATTTACGAGGAGTGTACCCATCACAGTAGCAGGCTAGTCTTGAGCTTCATTGAGATCAACGTGGTTGGCATGAACACGACCATAAGACTTGGCCTTGTTGCTGCGGGGCTGGTTGCTTCCATGGCCAGTTGATTCTGGTTCTGGTTGCATTCTCTAGCACGGTGTCCTGGTTGACCACACCTGAAGCACAAACCATTATTGGGAGTGGGAACAGGAGCTTGGGGTGGTGGAGCTGGAAGTCTTGACTGCCTAGATGGTGGTGGAGGCAGACGAGGTGCAGCATAGGTCTGCCTTGGGCAGATGCATTTGGACGGTACATGCTGTTCGGGATCCATATCTTACGCTTCTGTGAGGGCGGGCCCGAAGATGAGCCTGTGTCACGGTTGCGCCTGTGAGAGCTCTGGTATTCCTGCAGACCAGTTTCGACATTGATGGCCTTGTTCACCAAGGTGGCGAAATCAGCAAAGTCATGCACTAGAAGTGCGAGCTTGATGTCAGCTTGAAGGCCATCACGGAACTTCTCCTGTCTGCGTGCATCAGTTGCAATGTCCTCTTCAGCATAGCGAGAAAAGTCCAGAAACTCCCGCTGATAAGCTTCAACAGTTTTGTTGCCTTGGGTGAGGTTGCGGAACTCACGCTTCTTCCGGTCCATGACTCCCTGAGGAATAAAGCGGGCACGGAAAGGAGCTTGGAAGTCTGGCCAGGTGATGATTGTTCCAGCTGGCAGAGTACGTCTGTGGCTGTCCCACCATTGAGCTGCGGGTCCCTTCAGGAAGAAGGAAGCAAAGGTGACATAGCTGGCAGGGGCTACATCGGCAGACTCCATCTCATAGGTTATGTCACGGAGCCAGTCATCAGCATCCAGAGGCTGAGTTGAGCTACGGTACATAGTTGGATTGAGGCGCATGAAATCCTGCAGAGTTACTGGGGTTGGTTGCTGGTCCATATTGGGGCGAGGAAACTGAGCCATCATATTTTCCATGAATTGACGGTTCAGTTCGAACTGTTGGATCATACCAGCCATGTACTCAGGTGGTGGTGGGGCACTGCCACCACTACCACGACCACCTGGTCTAACCATCCTGCTAATATATAACAGGGGTAGTTCAGCATTGAGAAATTTGCAAAGACAAGAATCATTCCTGATGAAACAAGCATAATGAAAGGAGCACGATAGCTACTACATAGTAGTCGGCATAACTTACAAAAGGGGTCATGCATAGAGTTCAGTACATAGAGTTCAGTACATAGACTAATACAACATAGGCGGCACATAGGCTCGCGGCGAATGAATCTAACACTAACAAGCAAGCCTACATCAGTCCCAAGAGGTACTGTGGAGGTAGGTGTAGCCTGAAAGCTGGTAGTGTCGCATCGGGAACTCCACATCAGCAACCTGGGGTCCACAAATACTCTGGTGCAGAACCTGACGCTCAGGTGGTAGAAGAGGTCCAAGTGCGGGAGAGTGGCCTCCCACATCTGGCCAGCCGACACCCTGGGGCATCACAGTGCTGGCTGGGTAGATCGTCGAATGAGGCAGCTCCCTAGATCGGACAAAGGGGTGCAACAGCGTCAGAGCACGGTAAAGGTGCTGACGGGTGGTGTACAACTCGTGGCGAAGAGCTCGGTTAGCTCGATCTAGCCCATCAGCATGCGGAACTAGGTTCTGATGGTAGAAGGGCTCTCGGGTGACAGTGGAGTAGGCAGTAGTATAGTATCCCTCCGCACCAACATCAGATGCGATAGCAATGTGCCTGAAAGGGGAGGTGTCCAACTCCCGATACTCTCCATGAAGACGTGTCAGAGCAGCATAAGCAGCATCGTGGACAGCCATATCGATGGTCACTCCAACACCATGAGCGGTGTGCAGCACAGTAGTGGAGTCATACTCCCGCGAGTAGAGGTGGACGATGGCACGGTACTGCTCCTGGTTAAAGTCCTGGTACTCCTCGTAGACGGTGTACCCAGGGTGCCAGCGATAACCCAGATAGGTCATCATCTCAGCTAGCACAGCAGGTGATCCCGAGGCACCAATGGCCGTCGTGTGGCGCACGACCTGCCTCGTGGGTTCCATCTGAAAGCAAAGATGTTTCAAAGGAGTCAAATGACAGTGTGTGAATTGTTCAAAATACTATTCTATGAAATAACTATGGCTTATCCAACTTTGGGTTGAATGCGGTCACGGGATCCTAGTGTTAGAGTTAGTAAATTCGTTTAACCCGAGTAGAAGAGAGTTCAGAGTCCCAGAGTAAAGGTCGAGGAGTAAAAGATCCTAGTACCACCCAACGGCGACGTGGGCCCGTAAGACACACAGCCATGTTAGTAAAAGTTTTGTAATGTCTAGACTCGACTTCGGCCAAGTAGTGTGGAAAGGGGGATTCCTACAGGCAGTCGGCTCTGATACCAACTTGTGACGCCCCCGATTTGACCGTACACTAATCATGCACGCAAATGTGTACGATCAAGATCAGGGACTCACGGGAAGATATCACAACACAACTCTAAAACATAAATAAATCATACAAGCATCATAATACAAGCCAGGGGCCTCGAGGGCTCGAATACAAGTGCTCGATCATAGACGAGTCAGCGGAAGCAACAATATCTGAGTACAGACATAAGTTAAACAAGTTTTCCTTAAGAAGGCTAGCACAAACTGGGATACAGATCGAAAGAGGCGCAGGCCTCCTGCCTGGGATCCTCCTAATTACTCCCGGTCGTTGTCAGAGGGCTGCACGTAGTAGTAGGCACCTCCAGTGTGGTAGGAGTCGTCGTCGACGGTGGCGTCTGGCTCCTGGACTCCAGCATCTGGTTGCGACAACCAGGTAGAAAGGAAAGGGGGAAAAGAGGGAGAGAAGCAACCGTGAGTACTCATCCAAAGTACTCGCAAGCAAGGAGCTACACTACATATGCATGGGTATATGTGTAAAGGGCCATATCAGTGGACTGAACTGCAGAATGCCAGAATAAGAGGGGGATAGCTAATCCTGTCAAAGACTACGCTTCTGGCAGCCTCCATCTTGCAGCATGTAGAAGAGAGTAGATTGAAGTCCTCCAAGTAGCATCGCATAGCATAAACCTACCCGGCGATCCCCTCCTCGTCGCCCTGTTAGAGAGCGATCACCGGGTTGTATCTGGCACTCGGAAGGGTGTATTTTATTAAGTATCCGGTTCTAGTTGTCATAAGGTCAAGGTACAACTCCGGGTCGTCCTTTTACCGAGGGACACGGCTATTCGAATAGATAAACTTCCCTGCACGGGTGCACCACATAACCCAACACGCTCGATCCCATCTGGCCGGACACACTATTCTGGGTCATGCCCTGCCTCGGAAGATCAACACGTCGTAGCCCCACCTAGGCACAACAGAGAGGTCAGCACGCCGGTCTAAATCCTATGTGCGCAGGGGTCTGGGCCCATTGCACACCTGCACGTTGCGAACGCGGCCGGAAGTAGATCTAGCCTAGTGGCGTTCCAGTCCAATCCGGCGCGCGCCGCTCGGTCGCTGACGTCACGAAGGCTTCGGCTGATACCACGACGTCGAGTGCCCAAAACTGTTCCTGCGTAGCTGGTTAGTGCGTATAGACCAAATGGCCAGACTTAGATCAAACACCAAGAACTCGTTAAGCGTGTTATCTTGAGGTAACCGCAGACGCCGTCCAGGGCCAGGCCCACCTCTCGCCTAGGTGGTCTCAGCCTACCCTGTCGCTCCGCCACAAAGATCCACTTGCGGGTACTCCTACAAGCCGACCCGACTTTAGTCACCACAGGTGTCATGTATAGATTATATAAGTATATACCCGTGATCACCGCCCAAGTGATCACGGCCTGATAGTATAGCACAGCAGACGGACAAGAATGTAGGGCCACTGATGGAAAACTAGCATCCTATACTAAGCATGTAGGATTGCAGGTAAAGGTAACAACAATAGTAGCAAGGACAGGCTATGCATCAGGATAGGATTAACGGAAAGCACTAACATGCTACACTACTCTAATGCAAGCAGTATAGGGAAGAATAGGCGATATCTGGTGATCAAGGGGGGGGCTTGCCTGGTTGCTCTGGCAAGTAGGAGGGGTCGTCAACTCCGTAGTCGAATTGGGCAGCAGCAGCGTCGGTCTCGTAGTCTACCGGAGAGAAGAGGGGGAAGAAACAGTAAATACAATGCAAACATAAGCATGACGATGCATGACATGACAATGAGCGGTGCTAGGTGTGCCCTAACGCGGTAGTAGGTGGTACCAGCGAAGGGGGGGAACATCCGGGAAAGTATTCCCGATGTTTCGCATTTTCGGACAGATGAAACGGAGGGGGAAAGTTGTGAGTTCGATATGTTAGGGATTTGTGGCGGACGAATGGGCTACGTATCCGGATTCGTCTCGTCGTTCTGAGCAACTTTCATGTAGAAAGTATTTTCATCCAAGATACGGATTATTTTATATGATTTTCTAAAGATTTAATCATTTTCTAGAATTTATTTAATTAATTTAAATCAACATTATCCAGAACAGTGTTTGCTGACGTCATCATGACCTCAGCAGTCAACAGAGGTGTTGACTGGTCAAACTGACGTGTGGGCACAGTGGGACCCACCTGTCATACACTGTTAGGTTAATTAGGGTTTAGGTTAAACTAATTACTGTCTAATTAAACTACCAGGTTAATTACATTAATTAAATAGGATTAATTAACTTAATTAATTTATTATTATTATTATTTTATTTTTTTAATCCCTTTTTTTTGTTAAACACGTTCTGTGGGCGGGGCCCATATGTCATTGGGCTAGGGGGCCGATGCAGGTTAGCGAGCGCGAGCATTGGGCGCGGTTACGGGCGCCTTCTCGGGCGCTGCAGGACAGGGGGGACTCGAGCGGCGGCCGGCGAGGGGGGGCCGCAGCCACGGCGAGGCCGGTCGCTAGTGGCCGGAGCGGGTGGGACGAGAGGAGCGTCGGGCGGCGCCGGAGCGGGGTCGGGCAGCGCCGGGGCGGGGTCGGGCAAGGCAGGCGGCGAGCAGTGGGGTGCAGCGTGCGAGCGGAGCGGTCGGGCGATTGCGGACGTGCCGAATGCCGACTGCGGCA